>NW_022280866.1:0-16418 GCF_004355925.1 Anarrhichthys ocellatus | reverse complement strand
GGGGGCTCTGGGAAGCCAAAACAAGGAAGAAGAGGAGGTGTGTGACCATTGTTGAGCGAGAGAGAGAGAGGTGACTGCCAAGATCAACAAAGAGAGCAGGGGGAAAAGTGTGAATGATGTCAAGTGACAGATAAACCGGTGTGGAAGAGGAAACTAGGGAGGCCAAGATTGAGAAAGATGACAGAATAGAGGGATGGAGAGAATCCATGGGTTAATTGAAAGAGAGACACAGAGACTGGCTAACAGAGCATGTAGTGAGATGGATAAAGGGAGCCCAAAAAAACAAAAGAATGAGGACAGTGAGAAATACGCGAGATAGCAAACGAGCAGGAGTGAATGAATGAGAGAGAGAGAGAGAGAGAGAGAGAGAGAGAGAGAGAGAGAGAGAGAATCTGCTCAAACTCTGTGGATGTGTTCAGGTGCCAGCACGATTCCTCAGCCAATAGACAGACTTTGTTCTCATTACTCCACAGACAGCAGGGAACAGTTAGAGAGCGGAGAAACAGAGAGGGATCCCCAGAGAGATGTTTACTCATGGGGCTGCCTCTGCTCTGCCGGTCCAAGCAGGGCGCAGAGGAGGGGAAGATGTACTCTTTGATCCCCATGGTCTGTGAACTGCTGAGCGGGCAGACTCTGACCAGTCTCAGTCTCTCTGTAGACCTGCCTGAAGGCCTGGACAGTGCAAAGTTTATTTACACTGGGCCAGCAGTAAGTTATAGTAAACAGTGAGGCTGTTATCGATTAGATGAAATTGCGCTGGATTATATTCATGTATCGTTTCCTGAGAATCCCTTGTGCTTAGGTAGGCGGTTTAAATCAAGTGCGGGAATGGCGGACTCCGCCACTAATAAACTTTACTAATAAACTATACTACTATACTATTATATAGAGCAGTAATGACTGGGTCTGAATGCATTTACTGTCTATTGCAGAAAACTGCCGATCATATGTAGACAGTGATAAAGCTTTTGAGTCATGAAAAGTAAGAATGCACTGATACCTTTATTGGATAATCAGCCAATATTACCTCAATAGCTGGATCGGGTAATGTCCGACACTGGGGCCGATCTATTCAATTCAATTCTATGTTTATACACTATTACAAACTGGAATATTAATTCCTGTTTAAGTTTTGATCAATTTGTTGCTGCATTAAAAAGGTTTACATTTGAATTGTAATTTTAGTGAATTTTTTTTTTTACATATTTCATTATCATCATTATCATATCATTACAGATTTACATATTAACATATTTGCTAGTATATGATATTTTATTTTAATAGTTCATAAAAATTCAGGAAAGCAATGTTTAAGTCAAGCCTTACACATGATCCCAGTCTCTTCCACACAGTGAGGCATACAGATTATTAATTAAGCACTGGTATCGGATTAGTACTCTGCATCGGCGGATAACAAAAGCAGAGGGGTCGTTATCAGGACTTGAAAAACAGATCCATGCATTCTTAATGAAACGTTCCTTTGGTACATTCTGCTGCAGCACTGCTCTTGCACCGGAGGATAAATAAATGTGAAAACATTTATGCCTTGTGTAAAATGGAGGGAGAGGATGGTTTCATGCATTTATTTATTTATTTTGTCATTCATTCACTCATTTGCAGCTACAATGATTATATAAAGCCACTATGCGGAAGCAAAATGCACTTAAATAGAAAGGGACGATTGGTTATGAAATGGCTTGGAGAGAAAAACAATCTCTCAAAGTTGTAACAGCATTCTTTTTTTGCATTCTTTTTTTTATATTCTGAATTCAAATATTCCTCAGTGGGCAGACTTAATTTCTAAGGGCCACTGGAGATCCAGTCTGTTATTAAGAATGAATCAGCCGAGTAAACTAATAACTAATGTCCTCAATCCAGACTTCACGGTTGGCATACCAGCTAATCCTTCAAATGGTGCAGCACGGCTGCCTGAGGTGCTTAAGTGTTGAGTGAAAAATCAACCGACTTGGAGTTATGCAGTCTGTTACTGAGTTGTAAAAATTGTAATTGTCTTATTTAAAAGAAAGTTTTACTGATCTCCAGTAGAAAAATCTGTTTTTTTCAGTGCTGATTTCTAGAAAAAAGCAGAAGCATTAGAAACTGCACTGGGAACAAGTAGATTTATCAGTTTCCTTTTGAAGTCTGAACAGTTTGAGTTGCTCTGAAGATTGTTTTACTGCAGTGAGGCTGACATGATTTTGAGATTAGGTCCACACTTCTTTATCTATTGGCCGCAATATGCCTCTGCCTTTGGGCAAATTTCAAGTCATTTAGGACGCAGTGACAGTGGTAATGTGGTGCTTCAATCCCCCCCCCCCCCCCCCCCCCCCCATTGAAATAGCTCAACGCTTTTCAGTGCCTTTTTAAAAGATGCACAGAAAGATTTAGGTGAACTGTACATTCATGACTTTGGGGAGAATCTCGTCTTCAAGACTCCTTGTGGCTTTTATCACTAAAATGATTTGGTTTTGAGTCAGGCTGTTAACCAAGGAGAGATGGAGCGCGTGTGGGCGTGCGTGTGCGCATGTCTGTGTGTGTGTGTGTTAAAGGACTACCAACATGATGTCAGTGCCAGGTCTAGTCTCTCTCTCAATTTCTTCCCTCTATCTCTCTGTCCCTCTGTCAGGCTTCCCAATAGACTTTCACTGTCCTCGGCTGTGGGGAGATAGGGACAAATATAGGACTTGATTTGGTATTGGATGGGGGGGCGAGGCTGAGATTGTCTGCTGGATGCCTCAGGTGAGATATATGTATGTCTGGTACTATGGAGGGGGAAAAAAACTTTGATTAGGTGTTAGATGTCAGGACGAGTGATATTTTCGGTTGGTGTTATACTTGAATTGCTGGTGGCAATGTTGGTCTGTCGGTCACTGCTCCAAATTTCCGAACTGAAATATCTAAACAACTATTTGATGAATTGCAGTGATATTTTATACAGACATGTATGTTCCCCATGACGATGAATCCTACTGACTTTGGTGATCCTCTGACTTTTTCTCTAGCGCCACCACTAGGTCCACATTTTTGGTTTTGAGTCAAATGTTTCAACATGCCATGATATTTTGTGCAGGTATTCAATAATAATCATCTAGTACATGTTGTTGTTGCATTTAGCCCAAAGCACTGGTGTGCCTTCGTACAGCTTCACAAAGCTGTTAGCATGATGGTAGGAGAAGGATCCTTTGATTCTTTAAAAACATTGTCTGATATTGAAGTTACATCTTAGAATATAACAAGCATTGCTGAGATTTTCCACAAAAATCATTTGGCATATAAAATACTGTATCATTCAAATTGACTTAATATATGTGTTTATATGCCTAATTAAATAAGTGGTTAAATACCAATTAGCTCCATATTTTGTGGCAATCATCCTTCTAAAAAACTATAAAAACAATACCACAGCAAAGGTCGTCCTTGTTGTCATCAAAGTCAGTTTTTGTTGACACTTCCTGCTTGTTTGAGACTATTAAAGAGACACTTTCACAAGTACAGAAACCAAGCAGGAGTGCCAAAACACCCTGATCATCTAATGTAACTCACGAGGCGGATTTCGTCAGCGACTCCACACTAAATTTGGCACCACAGGTTGAACAGACTCCACGAGCATCTGTTTGGTTTTTAGAGGAATTCTATAGATGTAAAACAGTGAGAGAGGGTGTGAGGAAACGGATGGAGCATCTGAATGTAAGAAGCCAAAGGTTTGAGCGGTACTGGTGTCACATTTCCCCACAACCTTCATCTCATCACAGACACCCTGCATGTATGACAGAGCAAAGGCACATAAATCATCTGACAGCCGTGGTTGTGAGTCAGAGTTACTCTGAAGCTTCTGCTAGAGATACTCATCCGTTATGACTAAAAGGCTGGAACCAGCATGTCAAATGTCCAAATGTCAGAGGGACAGGAAGAGAACAGGAAGAGGGGGAAGGTGTGTGCGGGGAGCCAGAGAGAAAGGTTGAGAATAGAGAGTGAAGAGCGAGGTAGAAATCAAGAGCAGTGACAGTCCATCTGGGAATATTCAAGCACAGAGGGAATATTGTAGCAGGTGATGGGCTGTAAAACTGTACTGTAGCTGATGGAATATTCACCCTCCATCAAACATCACCATGAGGTTAAATAAGTGTGCTCTACAGAGGAAATCATTTTACAGAACTGTAGCAATACAGACAAACTGATTCAGTTGTCTGTTTTTCAATTTAGAAAGCAACCGTAGAGAGGGCTGTTGACTCTTACTCTTGTTTTGTTTCACAATACATTTTCCAACTCAGTTACACCCTGAAAAGTAACCTTGAATAATAAATGTAACACATAATGTATGTAAATCAATTCATAGAAGTCCTTTTAATTTGTTTTACAAAATCAATGTATTTTTAACTGATTACCTGCTTGAAACAATCTCTTTCCTCTTACACGTTTCAATTACAACAAATTAGTGTCTGATGGAGTAACAGCCAAGAAGCAAATTGTTACAAAACTTTTTGAAACCCTCTTTTCTCTTCAGCAGTTTCTCAATGTCTCATAATTCACGAGGCTGCTCGCGTGAAGCCACCAGGAACCCTGCTTTGGCTGCAGATGTAGGATTGTTTAGATGCACTTTGGATATATTTGGCGCAGTCTACGAGTAATGAGCAGAGCAAAACAGCGGCGCGGTTCATCTGTAACCTTTCACTGACTCACGTGATTCTCTTCTCTGTATCTCTGCATCTGTATGTGTGTCTACGTGCGAAGGCTGTGTGTGTGTGACATGGACAGACTCGGACGAAATGAATTCATTGGAGAGGTGAGAGTGCCTCTAAAGAAACTGAAAGAGGGCGAGAACAAGCGCTACAATATGGGCCTGGAGAGAATTGCACAGGTAGGGGTTCATTATGTGTGCATGTGTGTGTGTGACTAAGCACATAAACCAAATGGGTTTCTGTGGACATATATATCAAGATGTGTCTTATCTCAATTGTTCATGTTTGCCTGGGGACTATCAGTCATCAATTTAAAATACTGCATTATAACGTGTAATAGATATTCACCTGGAGGCTATGTGGGCTATAACCATTATGTATCTTTTTCTCATTTTAGAATAAAGAAGCTAACAATCAAATGGTGGAGCAGGGAGCGGTCGTGGCAGAGGAGGAGGTAAAACTATCATCAGCTTTATCATCACGATCTTATTATAACCACTATCAACCAAAACATGGCTGACTATGAGTTCCTATCACTCTCCTATATCTGATACATTTGATCTTTTCAGCAATTGTAATGTATTCTCTTTTCACCATCTCTAAAGGAAAAGAAAGTTTAATTAAGCATTTTTTTAATTGGTATATGTTCCTGAGGCATGAACTCTAATAGACTATTGTGAAGGGAAACTACTCACAGGACTCCATATAGGAACATGTTGTAAATTACACCATGGCTGCCTGTCCGGCGTATTCCTCCTCTGGTGGTCGTTATCTAATTTCTATACAGGATTGTAGAGACAGAGGCTAATAGCTTTTGGTCTCTGATAGACTCAGATTAAAAGGAGAAAAGAGCAGTGTCATTTTGCTGGGCTCAGATGAAGCCTTTAATTACATGCTTTAATTTAAATACACCAGTTGCCCGTATATAAAAAAACACGCTATATCCTAGGTAGTAAAAAATGTTGCAGCAAATTTTTTGATTCCGTTTTCATTGTATTTATGTTTTATTTGTGTTGATTTGAGTGAAAAGTGTTTTGAGAAACTTTAGTGACCCTGCTGCAGGATTCCCCACCGTGTATTCACTGAAGAGGGAAACGTCAGGTTGATAACAGGTGCTGTGTCTGACACTGTTGTTTGTGCTGTGTCCCCAGCGTGGACGCATCCTGGTGTCACTGTGCTATAACACGGAGAAGGGCTGCCTGCTGGTTGGGATCATACGCTGTGCCCATCTGGCCGCCATGGACTCCAATGGCTACTCTGACCCCTTCGTCAAAATGTAAGTCATGTCTGATATTCATGACCAAACCTGGTACCCTATAAATCATGCTCATATGCAGCTATTCTGCATTAGCAATTCACAGTGGTTGGATTTTGTTATTGTATGGTGAAAAGTCAGAGTGTATGTTCATTTTAACATTTTCCACCGTAGTTGTAGACATTCGGGGGAAAGGTATGATTTACACATAACTCATTTCAAATACTGTCTCTGAATCCACCGCCTGGAATAGCCATGTTTTCTGACTGCATAGGGATCTTGTGGGAATTGTTTTGCTTGAGCCCTTGTTTTCCTAAATCTCTAATGGAGGTTGTGAGTGCAACTGTAGCACGATCAATAGAGTCACAACGGCTACATTTATGGGAAATGAATAAACCAGTATTTTCCTTTAATGTTCTTTTGTATGAGAGCAGTCTCATAGACAGGAAAGACAATTTTTTATTTAACATAATTGTGACTTTTTTCACTCAGGTGTGAATCCTTGGGTTATTGTGGCTGTGGGTGCCTTTTTTCCTTCTTTTTTTTTTGCCAACGCACCTGATAGAATATTGGGATGTGCATACACTACTGCTGTATATGGCCGTGATCTGACCTAAACTGATAAACTGGAAAACGATGGCGGTGAACATGTTGTCAGTATTGTGACATATTAGTTTTATGTCTGTGAGATTGCAGAATAGCTTTGTTTTGGAGATAATTGAGTTTCTTTTACAGTTTATAAACAACGATGATATACATAAGTGTGCACATTCAGTTTGGAAACGGAAGTACGGTCGAGTAATATCATGTCAAATTATGCAAGGGCAATAACCACCAAAGATTACAAATGCAACCCAAAAAAATGGATTTACATATCTGTGTGCTATTAGTGAGTGTGTATATAAGTTGACCAATATTTAGTGACTAGATATATACATTTATTTGGTGAAGAAAACCTAGTGTGTAATGTTACACCAGAGTTAAATTATGAGCATACAAGTCACTAGATTCTTATCACATTATCTGTGGTCATATACAGAACGTCAAATACCATGACACAGACTCAGAGCGTTGTGTTTATTGAGTTTTAAAATGGGCGCTACAGACACAAGCATTTTTGACCAGTTCAGTGGTAGTCAACACATTTAATAGCTTGCAGCCATAGATGCCACCGATGTTTCAGTATAAAAAGTGACTGTGTTAACTGGTGACTCTCATCTGAATGGCTTGCGTTTGCTCGTAGTGACGGCAACTATTGAAAACACAAACAGAACATGTAGGTGTCTTCGTAAAAGCCTTCAATCCATGTTAGGTACATACTCATCTCTTTTTATTGGCTATACCAACGAGACTACGAGCAACAACGGATGCATTCAGTGGAAAGTCACCAGTTAACATGAAATGTTCGTGATCCTGTAGGAATTTTGTAGAACTTAAGTCCGCTGTTGGAATATCAATTCTGACAATCGAACATGTACCAACCAGACATTTTGTTGCTGTTAACAGTTTTAATGTAATGTTTAAAGCTTGCGAACTCGTCTGATGACTGCCAAAATAAAACATGCCATGTCTGTGGATTTTCCCCTGAGGCTTGGCAGGGGAAGCCTCACAGCTACCACACTGTACCGATTCTATTTTACAGACCCAAAACATAGAAAACACCAAGTCCCACCTTGCAAATACGAGCTGCTCACAGCTAGAAAAACTCTGAAATTAAATTGGCAGTGGCCTTCTACATTCACAAAGAGCGAGCAACATGTTCCTTCAAAGATATAATACTTTTTGTGGTTTGTTTTCTGAGGAGTTTCTGGAGATGATTTATTACCAACCGCCACATTTTTCCAACTGTGAGCAGCTCCTCCTCCGACAATAGTGTGCAACCAAAAAGAAAGAAGCCAGGCATTCACTTGTTCCAGCTTCTTCAAAGTGAGGATTTGCTTCTTTACTTTCTTTCATATCATTGTAAATCCAATATCTTTGGATTTTGGATTGATGGTCTGATAAATCAATTCACCTTGGGCTCGGAGAATTTGAGATTTCCTTACATTTTATAGGTTAAACAATTAAGTTTAATCAATTTATCAAAAAAAAAAAAATCTATAGATTTATCAATGATTAAAACAAGTAATTGTGGCCCAGGATTTATATTACCAATCCTAGTGTTCTGGTGTTTTGTCAGACTGCGATTTTCAAAGTGCCTTTCAGCCGAGGAATGACAAAGTGTCCGACACAATGCACACCTGAGCCAACCTGCCTGTAAGGCAGAGGTGGTGACAAATAAAACCCACACAACTCAATCTCTGACCTGCCTGGTGCATTTTAAATACCAACAGTGCAGGGAGTGGGAGAGCTCCCACACAGGACAAGCAATCCTGTACCGAGCTCCAGGTTGCTGAAATTGCTTCTAAAGGAAGTTTTAACTGCTCTTAAGTAGCTTTTAGTTTTGTTGTGGCTTTTTTTCCCTGTTGATGAGCTGCTTCTTTGACTTTACCTAACGGCTGGATCAGTAATTGTTATCTCTCTGACTCGTGGTGAGACACCACAGGATCTCACCATTAGGAACTCGGTAACGAACACCCACAGAACACAAGAGAGATTGGATTTTCTTCCGTTCACGCAGATTTATTTGCATCACAAAGTATACAAGTAAACCGAGCTGTCTGGAGTCAACTAACTTCACAATTACATTATTTTATACCCTCCATTCTACCATAAGTCTCCCCCCCCCCCCACCCCCTTCGGAGATGTCTCCTCTAACCGAGACAAGTTGCACTGCGCACCTCGGACAAGTCATAGCAGAGGGTTTTTGATTAACCACAGTCTCCTTCCCCGCTTGTCTTCTCTTGATTATCTTGCCCTACGTTACAAATCTTGCACTACTTGTTTATCTACGTCTCCCTGTCTCGGTGACGTGAATAACATATGACAATGATACAGGCCAATATCACAGTATGAATGTGAATATACATGGATGCATTTCAAATTATGGATATTGTTGATTTTACACAAATATATTTCAAGACACAAATACATTTTTCTCCCATAGTTTCTTCAGCGGATCCAACATAGTGTGATGGGAATACAGTGATTGAAGGTTCAGTAAGTTTCTTAACTTGGTGTTGATCCCTTTGACCAAGACAATGTTTGTTTAAGGCCTGAGGATGATGATAAAAGATGCAGGAAAAAAATGGATTAGTATCCTCCTGATCCTTAATGTAGGTTTAAAGCTGAATCCAGCTTCTGCCAGCAGCACTTAAGTGAATGTGCACCAGTGTCATTCAGAGACTTTTGCTTGGCTGTTGTTGCTTTTTTTTATACTTTGCAATTACATTTATCATTATAAGTATTTTTTTCTTTCCTATTTTCAACCAACCTCTTGACAGGAAATTTGATCAACTGATTAGCCTCTTGCCTAGAGTTAGCTCAGCCCCCTCCCCCGCGACCCTGAATAGGATAATTGGTTACAGATTATGGATGGCTGGATAAATGGATTGATGGATGGTTAGCTTGTTTGACATACACAGCTGCAGGACACATTGTTTGAGATCTCAGAGGTGTGCACTTTGGCTCCTCTGTCAGCCGCTGCAACCTACAACTACCCACAACACCCTTCTATGTGTAAATCCCCAGAGAAGTTCACATGTATCATCACAGAACTATAAGTCTAGCTCTACATGAAGAACTGGCTGATAATGCACAGTTGATGGAGAGGCTGTCTAAAAAAAATTTAAGTGGCAGTGGTTTCAGCAAATGCCCCAAAAAATTGTATTTGTTTTCCTTGAAGTGACGAAGCCCTGTAGCATAGGAAGTATGACTTGTTCAGGAGGAAGTATTGGGATGTTGTTGAATAGCCACAAACTACTTTAACACGAGATGCAACTGTTTATTTCCTATCGGCAGTCAGTATTGGTTTCTTTTAACCATGGCCATTATAGTTCCAAAACTTTAAACACGTGGATGAATTAATTTGAACCCAAACCATGATGTTAACCAAGAGTTGGCATTTCTATCCCCCTCCTGTGCACATGTTAAAGTGTCCTTAGGCAATACACTGGACCAAATTGCTCCTAATGGTCAAGCCATGTGTGTGTTTCTAATTGAAGAGATGAAAGAGAGGCAAATTGTGAAGCGCCTGGGGAAAAAGCGCTTTACAAATGCAACAATTACTTATTTTAACCCAAATCTCTAAACCTAACCAACTAAGTATTTGTGCACAAACCTAATTAACCGTTAGAGTCCCAGTGAAACGGAAGTTAGAGCGACTTTAACTTCTGTACTGTAATGTATTCCCCAGAGTTACTAAATAGTTGAGCAGTGTAAAGTTACAAGAAGGATTTAAATCAAATCCTTCGCATTTGATTGGACCGCTAAAAGGTGGGCGGAGATGACACCTCATCTCATCTCCACACACACCTCCTCTGTCTATCAAGGCAGATTAAATAATGGATGAATGTCATGTCGAAATTGGTTTGTACTAGCTCACGTATGCACACGTCATAATTTGTTTTGCAGAGAAAAAAAGATGGCTTGATTCTGATATAGAAATATGAAGGAATGGATCTTTTTGTACTTTTTTTGCATGTATTGTTAAATAGGTGCACAATTATACTGAGGATGTGATCTGAAAGGTTAAAAAAGCATTTTTCATCTAATCTTGACCATCTTTAACCATAGTGGTGCTGGATTAGAAAACGCTACTGTGTGTCATTCTGGAGGGCATGGATGAAGAACTATGTTGTAGCTTAATTAAGAGGACGTGTTATAGATGAAAGATGGGAAGCAGAGGAAGGGAAGTTTGGTCTGAATGAGACAGCTACAATTACTGTACTGAAAAACATTTTCATCCGTCAGTCTGTTGCGGAAAATATTGAGCAAAACTTTTTTCGATACTCACCCACAGTATTGAGATTTTGAAAGTTGTCTGAAGTTTCTGTAGAGAGATGAGAGAAATAAGAAAAAAAAGTAAGCTCACGTCTTGTAAAAAAGAAATCTTTTGCACAGACATACGTGAATATTTTCCTTCTTTCTCTCCGAGGTACCGATTTGTTCCTCTACTTGAAAAGTGATGCCTTGTGCTTTGTCGGATTTCTTTGATGCACAATGTTTTTGAGTGCATCACAAAATCACATATGCACCCAGAGTATCCATCTCTTTCTATTTTGTCTGTCGCTTCTTTCTCCTCACACACTATATTGCATTTTATTATTGTTGTTGTCTCCCCCCCCCCCCTCTTGTTGGGCATCCTTTCACCGGATGTTTCTTTTTCTGCAGACTCTTTTAGTTTACATGACTTTGTTGAACCACTGCTCTGATCTGATTCGTATTAATGGCACTCAAGTTGGTTGGATTTTCCACTTGCCTGTCTGCCAAAGTTTCCTTTGTTCTCTTTTGTAACAGGGTCTCAGAAGTTTTAGTGAAGTTAACTTTAAACACACACAAATAAAATAGGGGTTGAATGTATTGCTGGCATAGGTGAATTACGTCTCTAGAGTATACTGAGCAATTAGGTCGACATAGGAGTAATGAATGAATTTGCTTAGCCAGCATTCTGGCTTACTTCACTGTCAGAGCGCTGATGTCCTGGAGCTGTAACACCAGCAATCCTCTTGAGGAATCTGTAAACTGATGTTGATGCTGGTCTTTCTTTTTCCATGCTGCGTCTGTGTGTGTGTCTGTGCATTTGTCCAGAGGGCTTTTCAAATTTGTCTTTTCTATCAATCAGCCTTTAGAAGCCACTCAAGTGACACAAGGTCAGAATTATCGCAGAACTAATTTGTCGTTCCTTCAAAAGGACAAATTAGCATTCGAAGACTAAATGACTTTACATCCTTCAGCTTGACTCACATTTCTCTTCACACATTACCTTAAACGTTTAAAGAACAAATTATTCTGTCAGAAAAAAAGACATGTGAAGGCAGAAAAAAGTGCAAAACATGTCAGATATTTCCTGCTGACCAAGCACACTGCCAAGCTTCACAGTTTTGTTCTCGCTCTCTTTTTCCTTCTGAACGCTTGTGTGAACTCCTCTCTGCAGCAGGCTGCAGAAAGCTCCACTTTTCAATTTTCATATATTTAAAAAAAAAATTGTTGTCTTTACCTCTCAGTGTCATAACTTTCGTTCCGTTTTTTTAACACCCGCTCCCTCCACTTCTATATTTGTGTTGTTTCTATCTCTCATTCACATGATGCTCTCGCTCTTCGGCTTGTCTCTCCCTCGACTAAACTTGCTGTCAGATTGGTTTTAGGTACCAAATGCTTGTGACCCCGGCATTTGGCAAATTTTCATGTGATTAAGTTATGAGGGTCCAATGACATAAAGGGCAAAGACAGATGAGAGAACATTTTAGCTTGCGTTATAACCTGTCCTGTTACATTTCATTTAATGTAATTTGCACATAGAAAACAGCATAAAAGCAAATGTGGAACATATAGTAAAATACTTGTTTTGTTTTTGTTTTTTAAGGACAGAAGAGGTCAAGAAGCCAAAGCCATTTTTTGGACTTTTTTGTTCAGCCAAATACAACAAACAAAGAAGCTCCTCTTCCTAATATCTTGACAAAATCCATAGTGCTCGTTCTGTGCAAAGAGGCTTTCTGAAGCTGACACAAAGCTAGTATGAGGCGCCAGCACTCTTGATTTGGCAAACTCAAACTTATTTACTTTGTAGTATGACATTCAGCAAGAAAAAGGCAGCAATGAAGGATATAGTAAGATAATGAGGGACTTTTGTACTAAAAAGACTGCTATATTGGAAGGTATCAAATTGATTTGTTTAACTGAGGCTGCTGAAGCCTCATAGCTTAGCTTCTTCGAAAGCATTTTTGCACAGAACAAAGACTGTGGATTTTGTCCCCCATGTTTTAAGGTTTATTCATTCTTCAATACAGATGCTGCAGACTTACACACTTACTGTGACTACTAACTCTGTCACTGTACAAATGTGAGTATTGTATTACTATTTTAAAAAAAATAGAGCTTAAAATAAAATATAAAATCTGTATGAATACAAACATCTACAAAAAAAAGATTAGAAATATTTGATTAATGTACTTGGATAAAATGAAAAGGATGTAATATAATACAAGTGAGCTAATGACTGTAGCATGGGTTGATAACATGAAGACAGCATAGTTAGAGGAGTTGATAGCAAAATCATTACCAACAGCAATATATATCTAACACATTTGGAATGCGCTGCAAACAATACTACGTTTTATAAATCTGCTAGCTTGAGGTTTTGTAGAGTCTGTGGCGGATGTTTTGAAGCTGTTGTGCTGCATTAGATTTGAGTTTGTTCTTTGTGTGTTCCTGTTTTATTTTGTTCCCCCCTTGTATGTCATTCTTAAAGACGTGTCCTCACTTGTCAGGACTGCAATATATGAGAAAAACAAAATAGTTTCATGGAACAGACAGTGTATAGCACAGAAAACTGTTAGTTTACTGTATCTTGCTGTGAACGACCTACTTTTTAAGGAAACCGCCAACAATAACTGAAAAGATAATCCCCACTATCTCTATGGGCCAGCCTTCCATGTTATGATTTATTCTTCACATTGAATTTGCTACAGTAATTTGGGTATAGTTTGGTTGCTGCTGTACAGAAAATAGATATTTGTGCTATCATTATTATGGATGTTGCTGTCAAATGTTCTTTTGTTATTCTGGAAATTGGAATCCCTCGTCTGAACGGCCTCAGAGCCGCATGTAAAATGTGATTTGGCACAGCTCAGACTGAAATGTCCCTCGGGCTCTCACCTCACCCTCTCACATGCTGCCGGTCAAATAGATGCTTTGTTTGGCCGCCTCTCCCAATGGATTTCTTTCTTTCTTTCTTTTTTTTTTCTCACGAAGGCAGACAGACCTTTGTATAAGCACTAAGTATTTTAATGCTGATTAGCTTCTGGAGAAAATGACCTTTTTAATATACAATAAACACCTAACAGAACCTGTGACTTGTGACAAGAAGCTGTTTGGTCACATGTCATCAACTGACCAACACTATAATCGTGAGTGTAACAGGTAATAGGTTTATTAGTAGTGTGTGCAAAATAACAGAAGCTGTCTATGTGCTATCAGAGGGCATTTCACTGTTGAGAATAATCTTTAAAGATGTGTGCAGAAAGAAAAGTTTCATAAAAGTTTTCATGTAATTCACACAAATTTGGCCACTGGACAGTTTGTGTTCATTCCCCCAAAATAGCCAATGTCCTTATATTTCACACTGTTGAACTTAAGACTATTATACTGTGTTTACTGCACCATCTGACAAGACTAGACACCTCCCACCTATATGCAGATTTGTCAGCTCCTGTTTCTAACCCACCCACCGCAGGATGATCATATTTAAATGTTTATTTATGGTTAATAATGCAGTGGTGTCTACTTGCAATCTCACTTCACAGGTTATTAAGTTAGTTATGCAGACATGAGTGGTGAGCAGTTCAACCAAAGAATGACTTCTCCATCTCAGATTGTTTCAGAAAAAAATACACTAAATTTGGTTGAACAGTAATATTAATGTTTCTTATAAATGTACTGTTACCATCATGTGATCCGTCAGATCTATCTTACAAACCCTTGGCCGGTTAAGCCCCCTAAAGCCGGTGTAGAACCTGAGGGGTTATTGTAAACATCTGGATACATTCTGATATTGAGGCTCCTTCGGTCAATCCTGGTTAAGACACATGCAAGAATATGTTAATAAGTTAAATTTTCAGTGAACCATTTGTGGGAGGACTGACTTCAAAATTGTCAGTTTGTCACTACTGTAACTTTAGCCCAATCATTTAATTTCATGAAAAATTACATTTTCATCACTGACAACGTCGAGTGCCTCAAGTCTTTGTGCCACCATTTATCAATTTCTCCTCCTCCTCCTCCTCCTCCTGTTCCTTTCCCACCTCCATCCCTCCATCATTCACTCATCCTGATTCCAGCTCTGAAGCGACAACCCCAAGCCCATCTCATGCATCAGCTGTCAGGCCAGGATTCGCCACTGGCTGTGGGTGGGGGTGAGGTCGGGCTAGAAGAGTGAGATATCTCACCGCCTGAACATCTTGACTTGGAATGTATGCTGATGATGATTCCCATTGCCCTTTAGCGATCCTTCTGTTGCCTCTTTACAGGAGGCATGATTACAATCTTGCTGTGGTCTACTGTTTCTCTCTTTCTGTCTCTCTGTCACTCTCTCACTGTCCCCATCTTTGTTCAAAAGACTTCTGGGTCACAATTATCTCTGAAAGAGATTTAGCAAATCTCCGTCTCCCTTTTGTTTCTACCATTCAGCAAAGTTCACTGTCAAAACGATTGGAAAAAAATTAACCGATTTAATTCCTTTCAACTCAGCAATAATGATTCTTCTGGCCTTGTTTAAATGTTAAAATGCATTTTAGGATCTCTATTGTACAAACCTTGCCAAACTGCACATTTAAATCTCTGTCTATATTTTCCCTGTCTCATCTAACTCGCCAGAAAGCAAATCAGCAAATTCACAAAATGTCAAACTATTTCTTTAAGTTCAAGCTATGTCTCATAATGAGGTTGGACACCACCTAAAGAGTGTACGAGGTCCCGATGCATTCATGTCCTCTTTAGCTTTTGCTCTCTTTTTGTCCCTCTCTTTCTCAGAACGTTGCAGCCAGATATGGGGAAAAAGTCAAAGAACAAGACTACAGTGAAGAAAAAGACTCTCAACCCTGAATTCAATGAGGTACAAAGTGACTCCTGTTCTACAAATAACCACAATACACCTATCAACTTCTTTTCTTTACTGAGCTCAAGAGTATGTTCTGTAGTGTATCTGATGAGCATAGCAATTAAGAATACTTTTTAAAACTTTAAACATTCCTTAATTGAATGTGTTCTGTGCATCAATCTGCATGTTTCATCTGAAAATTCATTAAGATACGAATTCAGTTTCTTTCGACTCGTATGTTAATTAATCATTGATATGAATATGTTCTTGTGTGCACCACCTGCACAGGAGTTTTCATATGAAGTTACCTTGGACCAGCTGGCAAAGAAAACCCTGGAGATCTCTGTGTGGGACTACGACTTGGGAATGAGCAACGACTTCATAGGTAGGCTGAGAAAAAAACTGAGGAGCGGAACGAAGCTGCAGCAGCAACTGTGCAAGAGTGCTGGAATGAAAGCGGCGCAATTGCGAAAAACATTACAAACCAGGCCGAGCGTAGGCGGAGGGAGGAGTAAAGAAAAGAAATGCGGGGAGATGAGGGGTAATTATGAGGCTTGAGGAGAACGATTTGAAAAAGGAGAGTTTGAGTGGAGAAGGAAATAGAGACGCTTTAGAAATCAAAAAAGGATCCCCATCCTTCATGGACTTGGCACATCAGATCGCTGCTGCTTCTTCGTCAGACTGCTTAACAGCTTTGGCATGGCCCTAATGTATATCATGGTAATGGAGCACATGGGAGCTTAGGGAGTGATGGGGAACTAGTGGGGAGGCACAGTGAGAATGGATTACC
>NW_022280865.1:10459-16472 GCF_004355925.1 Anarrhichthys ocellatus | reverse complement strand
CACACACAGATTCACACTGCTAGTTCTATATGGTGATCTACACATACATGTATATACACATATATAGTACATGATACATGAGGGCATACAGTACATATATCCTCATATTAATGAGGATCAGTAGATGCTCTTTGGGCTTGTTTTTATCTTATTGTGAAAGAGTTGAGATCATTATTGTCGCTATAGATCTCATTGGATGATGCATTCATTAAGCCTACTGCCAGCAGCTCATTTAAAGACATATCATCTGATTGATTATATTATAGTAACGTGATATGTTGCAGCAAAGTGCTGTCCCATTCCTATTTCCACCATCTCAAGCCCTCCCAGCCTCTCACACTCACCCACTCACCAGGTGACGTCAGTAAGTCCTTGAGGGTTCAGGGTTTGAGGCTGTAGGGGGGACATTGGGATTTGGCCGTATTTGTCATTTCCTCAATTCCGGTTGAACCGGTTTCAACCAAAAGCGACCCGCGCTTGAACCGGAAGTTGAAACCGGAAGCGGCTATTTACTGCTTTTTTTCATGTTGGAATAAATGTTAACTATTTAACTTCAAAGTATTAATACGTGTTTGGTACCTTAATGTTTTTGCATGAAATCATTCTGGGATGTTTGCTGAAGCACAGCCCTACAGAGAAGATGCTCCACCAGCTCCTCTCGGTCTCTGCTGCTCATTGACATCAAACCCTCATTAAATGTTTTAAGACGTCACATGTTCACTGTCTGTCTGTGAGGTCACTGAGAAGACAAACACTCAAAAGTCAGAGACGTTCTTTATAAAATGTATACAGATAAGAGTAAAAGTGTTAGTATAATCAATAAAAACATACTTTAAGTTATATTCTACAGTATGTAGTGACAGTGATGACTTCACTTTATTAGAAACTTTAACTTCAGATGTCAGATTGTTACTTTATTTGACTGTTACTACTTATGTTGTATTTAATATTTTAAAATGTTAAGTTCTGTTTCCTACCCCATTACTTTATACTTCAGAGTATGTATGTACTTGTTACTGCACTATATTGCTTTTAAGTCTCGTGTTGGTTCTTAATGAATAAGAGACAAAAGCAACATATGATATTACAGAATATGAGGGTATAAAGGAGTTAACGTGCAGCATAGACATTAATGCAGCAGCAATATTAATCCAGAAACATTTTACTGATCAATCAATACTTTTATCTGAACTATATCTGAACATTACGTTACAGTCACTTAGCAGACGCTTTTATCCAAAGCGACTTACAATTCATATCATATTCTATCACACCGTAGGCACAGCTACGAGAGCAATTGTTGGGGTTTAGTGTCTTGCTCAAGGACACATCAACATGTGACTAGCGGAGCCGGAGCTGGGGATCGAACCGGAGGACGGCCCTGCTATCCACTTAGCCACGGTCGCCCTGTACTATATCAAGTAATTTCACTGCAGTAGAGGCTCTGGATACTTCTATGTTGAAACAAACTCCAGCAGGTGGCAGTAGATAAAAAATAAGATTTCTTATTTTATTTTTGTTATACTAAACTGTAAGTACTAGACATCCTGATCCAGTTGGTGGCGGTAATGCACCAATTTATGTTTGCCAACTGCCAATAAACATCAAAGAAGAAGAAGAGAAGAAGAAGAAGAAGAAGAAGAAGAAGAAGAAGAAGAAGAAGATCCCCTGTTTCCTGTTTCCGGTTTCCAACATTCTAGATCTAAGATGGCGGACCGGCGGCGAAGGAGGAGGCGCGCGTCTCAGGACAGCGAGGACGAGTCCGGTTCTGGTTCTGGTTCTGGTTCTGGTTCTGACAGCGGGAGGTCCGGGTCTCCGACCACCAAGAGCCGCGTGAAGGACCCACCCGACCCACCGGAAGTAACGGCGACCCGGGTCGAGCCGAAAGTCTCCGCGGAGTCCGAGTGTGTGAGTAGCTAGCTTAGTGTTAGCTTGAAGGAAACCACAAGTTAGCTGCTTTAACGTCAATGCTGTTTAACATGGAGAGTTTTTAGGTTTGGATTGTAATACTGTGGTACGTTGAAGGAGCTGTTTTTATTGTAAACAGTCCTGGTAGTTGACTGTGTTGTCGTGGAACGGGAGACGAAAAGGCGCCACTTGGAACGCGTTTACACGGATGCACATTTCACCATAACACCGGTACCGCGACTCTCTGGGGGGTTCCTACTAAATATGAGAAGCTCCAGATTGTCATGTTAGCGTAGCTTAAAAAGACAGTTTCCACCCAGGTGTTGGCGGGAGTTGGGGTTTTCTGTTTAGCACCCGGCTAGGCCTAATGCTAATGCTAACTTAGAACTGATGTTTGTTACTGAGAAGCAGTGATAAAGTATTTAGATGCTTTACTATGTGTACTAATACCTCACAGTAATGATACTATGTTACAGTAAAAGTACTACACAGTAAACGCATGTCAGTTTAGATTATTTTATCTGATGATCCATTTATTGTTTGGTTTGTTTAAATAGTGAGAAATGCCCCAAAGTGACGCCGTCACAATGTCCGTTTAATCTTCAACGTTACTTCTAATAAATTAACATTACTTGTGGAACCAGCAAATATTTTTACAGGATAAATGACTTCAATAATTACAATGTGTTAATGTAAATATAAGTATTTAAACATTACTTCATAGGCTTGTTATGAATTAGCTGTCGTAATGCAGAGTGTTTTAGGTGTTTTATGAGGACCACCATGTAGGTTATTACTTACACAGACGGGTGGTTTGAATGCTTCTTTGTCAGTATTTTTCACTTTTCTGTATTTGTATTCTCACACTCAAACTGAACATTGCTACTCGTCACTGTACAGTTCACAGCCCCTCTCATTTAAATGTGAGCCTCGATATCGTCCACATTGTTTGAGGGACTCTGGTGATTCTGAAGTTCTCTCTCATTCATTTGAGGCTACATGTACAGTACTACGTTTACGCTCTAAAACATCTTTTGTTACAGAGACACAGACAGACAGAGACAGACATTACATTACAGTCATTTAGCGTTTATCCAAAGCGACTTACAATTCAGATTCTATCACATTCACACACGTAGGCTACGGGAGACATTTTTGTGGTTGAGTGTCTTCCTCAAGGCCACATCGACTAGCGGAGCCGGGATCGAACCGCCGACCCTCTGATTGAAGGACGGCCCTGCTCTCCACTTAGTCACACACTCACACACAGAGAGAGAGAGAGTACTAAAATACTCGTATTTTCTGTAACTAAGCAACCGATCTACTTCCTGTTTACACATCACCCTCAGACCAGTGAATCTGAACCGTGATGTTTGGTCAGTGTGGATGAAGCTTCTTAGCATGTTGGCGTCTCCCACTGAGATGCTATTAAAGTGTTGTTGTTCTTCCTGCTGACGTTTGTTTGTGTCTCTGCAGGAGAGTGAAGATGGTGTCGGAGAAGGTAAAGACATGAAACCAGCAACACGCCAGTAACATACAACATGCCAACACCACGCCAGTAACATGCAACACCACGCCAGTAACATACAACATGCAACACCACGCCAGTAACATACAACATGCAACACCACGCCAGTAACATACAACATGCAACACCACGCCAGTAACATGCAACACCACGCCAGTAACATAAAACATGCCAACAACACGCCAGTAACATGCAGCAACACGCCAGTAACATGCAGCAACACGCCAGTAACATGCAGCAACACGCCAGCAACATGCAGCAACACGCCAGCAACATGCAGCAACACGCCAGCAACACGCCAGTAACATACAACACACCAGTATATTTACCAGCAACACAGAGCTTGTTGGTTTTACTGGTGCAGTAATTTAAACAAAGTAACTTAAATCAACTCGTCTCTGTCTGTCTGTCTCGATCTCTGCCTGTCTTGTCTTCGGCCAGCTGTCCTCTCTGACTACGACAGCGCTGATCCAGAAGAAAACGGATCACATTCAGAGGTAAACACACATCAGCTGTGTGAGGATGAGGAGGATGGTGAAGATGCTCTGTTAATACGTTGTTTTACACGGTTCACACATTAGTGTTTACATGATTTATTTTTTATTTATTCATTATTATTATTATTATATAACTATATTTATATATAAATATCCTCATTAACATTGTGATACGTTTTTAAGTGTTATATTTATTTCAGTCTGTTAGAATTAACCCACTAAATAATAATATAAACTAGAAAATTCCTAAAGAAATTGACAGTGTGGCTTCTGCTGCCCGAAGAAATCGCAATATATACACACGCCAATGTTACCGGTAGTGTCATTCAGGTTCAATTGAGATAACGCTACTCTCTTTTCTGCATTTTAGATTCATACTCTTGGATTGAATCTTGTATTTGTGGGGCTTTTATTTTGAAAGGGTGGGACTGGGTGGGTGAGAGAGGGGGAGAGGAGACAGAATCATAATGTTTGACACTAAAATGAGAGGCTTCATCACAAGCATTCCAGTTAAAATTCATTCTGTGGGGCTTTTAATTTGAAATGGGGGGGGAAGTCCTCTTAAAATTTCTAAGACCTGAATGACTGTATGATAGAGAGACACAGAGAGGGAGAGAGAGGAGAGATAGACTGAGTGAGACAGGCAGACACAGTTAGATGGACTGAGTGGGTGAGAGAGTGAGACAGGCAGACAGGAGTCCTCTAAAAGTCTCCAAGACCTGAATGACTGTATGAGAGAGAGACACACACAGAGAGAGAGAGAGACACACACACACACACACACAGAGAGAGAGAGAGAGACACACACACAGAGAGAGAGAGAGAGAGAGACACACACACAGAGAGAGAGACAGACAGACAGAGAGAGAGAGAGGAGTGTGTGTGCGCGTGTGTGTCTCAGTGCCTCTGTGTGTTTATCAACATCACTAATGAGCTCATATAAACACCTGTGTGCTTGGGTGCATGTTGGTGATTGGAGCACCTGTGTGTTAGAGGCTAACTAAGAGAGAGAGTGAACAGTGGTTTCCAACAAAACTACCTGTCAAACATATGCCCTCTATACCAAAACCATGAGACTAATCAATAAAATATGGATACCGTGAGAGAGATAAGACTCTGGCAAACGTTTGTGGTGTTAAAATGTGAGCTCAAGCACAATATGCAAAACTGGTACCGTCTGCTGTCTTTGAGAAATGAGTGGTCAGATTTAACATGGAGTCTAATGGAGCAGTTGGTTGGAGTTCATGTCGCTCTGCGGCTCTTTGAGCCAAATGTGTAAGTCCGTTGGATTCCATAGATACTTTACTGCGACCAGCACAACATTTCCAAGCTTTTGGGCCAAAATGGTGTATAAAGAGTAAACATTGTGGGAGCTGGAGCAATTTGTTTGGAAAAATCACAGAATATTTTCCTGCTCCGCTCCACTCTGACAGTTATGCTCTCACTCTAGCTCTTAACGAGCCGTGCAATACACACCCGTTATAAAATCTGAAACGGACCCAAAATGTTCCTGAAACTTAATCTGTGACTTCATGAAAACTGTGCTAGCTATCAAAATGTCCCTTTGGCTCAATAAAGTGCAGCGTTTTGTCTACGTTTTAAACTTTGAATCATGTTTCTACGTTAATGTACGGCTAGTCAATATGGGCCCAAAGTTAAGTGTTTTTTTGTTTTTTTTTGCTCTCTTCACGCCGAATGAACGCTAATTTGTGGCAGAGGCAGGGGTTTTGTTCAAAATCACTGATTACTGCAACATTTCTTAATCAGTCTGCCTCTAACACCAGGTGCGTCCTCACCATGGCAACCAGTTACACGCACGCACACAGGCTCTCGCTCTCTGTCTGCCTGTCTCTCTCTCCCACTCACTCAGTCCATCTAACTGTCTGTCTGTCTGTCTGTGTCTCTCTCCCACTCACTCAGTCCATCTAACTGTCTGTCTGCCTGTCTCTCTCTCCCACTCACTCAGTCCATCTAACTCTGTCTGCCTGTCTCTCTCTCCCACTCACTCAGTCCATCTAACTGTCTGTCTCACTCTCCCACTCACTCAGTCCATCTGTCTGTCTGCCTGTCTCTCCTCTCT
>NW_022280865.1:0-10359 GCF_004355925.1 Anarrhichthys ocellatus | reverse complement strand
CCCCCCCCCCCCCCCCCCATTTCAAATTAAAAGCCCCACTGAATGAATTCTAACTGGAATGCTTGTGATGAAGCCTCTCATTTTAGTGTCAAACATTATGATTCTGTCTCCTCTCTCACCCACCCAGTCCCACCCTTTCAAAATAAAAGCCCCACAAATACAAGATTCAATCCAAGAGTATGAATCTAAAATGCAGAAAAGAGAGTAGCGCTATCTCAATTGAACCTGAATGACACTACCGGTAACATTGGCGTGTGTATATATTGCGATTTCTTCGGGTAGTAGAAGCCACACTGTCAAAATTTCTTTAGGAATTTTCTAGTTATTATGATTAAGCCCGATGGATAATATACTGTGTGGTTTGGCACTGAATAATAATTACAGATTATGTTTACTCTTTCGATGCACAACATGCGGCTGAACAGATGTTTTTTTTTATCTTAAACAGAGAAATAAATAAGAAATATAATAATAATAATAATAATTAATAGTTCTATTCAAAGTAGAATCATGAACTGAATTTAGTTCAAATGTTTTTCTCTGTAATAAATGTTTATTCTCCACTAAATAAGTCACAACTAAAGGTGGCGTTTGGACCAATAAACATTTCAGTATTTAACTGTTAAAACTCATCTTCCTCTTTTAGGGAGCAGAGGAGGAAGAGGAGGCTGAGCAGTACAGTGATGAAGAAGCTCCTCCAGCAGCCAGCGAGCTTAAACCACCTGCAGCCGATGGCCCTACGGAGGAGGAGAAAGAAGAGGAGAAAGAGGAGGAGGTGGTGGATGAAGGAGAGAAGGAGACGGAGGAGGGAGGACGCAGTAAAGAGGAGAGCAAAGCCGAGGAGAAAGGAAACCTGGAAGGAGAGAGACAGAGCGGAGACGGACAGGTGAGACAGTATGATGTAATAAAATATATAAATCATTTTACTACACAATAAGTCCCTTAAGTACATTTAGTTTGTAATACTTGTATACTTCTGAGGTCAGGTTGTGATTGCAGTACTTCTACTGCAGTAAATATATCATGTTTTTGATCACAATTTTGTTTTGATTACGTTTTCTTACGCTCGTCACGTTCATCACGTGATGTGTTCAAGGACCCTCAGAAATATCAGTGTGGTGATTATGACCGTTTTACAGCTTCTGGTTGTGATAAACGGTGTCATTTGAAAAAAAGATGTTTTACCATTAAGTGAAATGCTGCTGTCGTTTAAAACCAAACACTTCTCTGAACATCTTTTACCCACACGCGCGCGCACACACACACACACGCACACACACACGCACACACAGGAGTCCACAGACGAGCCTGAGACGAAGGGGGGGGATAAACCTGGTCAGAAGCTCGACGATGACGAGGACAGAAAGAACCCGGCTTACATCCCGAGGAAGGGTTTGTTCTTTGAGCACGACGTCAGAGGACACGCCCAGGAGGAGGAGAGGTGTGTTGTTATTGTTATTATTTATTTACTTGTAAACAGTTCTTTTTAATATTTATATTTATTACAGAATAAATCTCATTGAAGTTGTAAAAACAGTTGATGTCAAATACAACAATCATAAAACACCACAGGTGAAGATATTTCTCAGCATTCATTGATTGGTCATCAGGTTAGTAGTGACATCATCGTCTCTCTTCTTCTCTCAGACCTAAAGGCCGTAACAGGAAGCTGTGGAAGGATGAAGGACGCTGGGATCACGACCGGTTCAGAGAAGAAGAACAGGCGCCGAAGAGCCGCGAGGAGCTCGTCGCCATCTACGGCTACGACATCCGGAACAACGGCGGCGGCTCTGCGGAGCGACCGTTCCGACAGCGCAGACCGAGGTGAGCGGGGGGGGGGTTAATACGGTGGTCTGTCCCCAAGGCAACGGAGTCAGTGAACACGTCATGTGATTGTCTCTTTCTTCTTTATGTCTTTGTTTCTGACGAAATGTCTCAATTTAAAACTTCGTTTTTTGCTCTCTTTTTTGACGGAAGCGTTAGTCACAAATGATGTGTTCGAGAGACAGTCGGAAAGATGAAAATCTGACTTTTTACAGCTTCTGGTTGAGATAAACGTAGTTTTTGGGGGTTGTCTAAATAAAACATGTTTTTGTGGTTTGAATCCTCTTTAATCTACAAGAGTTTAATGTGTTTAATCTGAATGTTTTCGTCTCTCTGCAGACAAAGTTTGTCTCCCAGCAGAGACAAACGGTGGAGAGACGGAGGAGGAGAGCGACCGGTCCGGTCCTGGCAGAGTGGAGGAGGAGGTCTGAACAGAGGAGGAGGAGCTCCTCCATCATCCATCCACCCGTCCTCCACCTCCTCCCTCCCTCTCTCTTCCGTTCACCGTAACAACAATAACAACCCCTCCAGGCCACCGCCGCCCCGCAGCCGCCCGTCCCACCACGGCCACATGCACCTCCCGCCCCAATACAGGAATAGTAACAACAACGAATCAAACGCGCCCCAGATGCACCCCAGAGAACGACAGGGCCCCAAAGCTCCGTCTGACCCCTCAGGGGACCGGGGCCTTGTCATCAGGGGTCCGGGGCGGGGGGGCGGTGGGGCGGGGAGGGGCCCCTCCGTGGTCATCGAGGACATAACGGTCGGAGGCGTTCGGGATCAGGACCCGAGTGTCGTAACGCAAGCGACGTCATCGCAACCGGGCGGGTACCAGTCGGCATCGCCGAGACGCCAGCAGCAGGAACAGAGGGGCGAGGCCGACAGGTCCGCGTCAGGATTGGCCGCTTCTTCCTCTGATTCCTCCTCCCTACAGTCAACCAATCGGGGGGGCTCTCCTCCTGCCGAGCGGCCGGCAATGGAGCGTAAATCTTACTCTCTGGCTCGCAGGACTCGCTCTCGGCCCACGGACCTGGGCAGCAAACAGCCGTCCGTGGAGGAGTCCGCCGCCGCCACCACGGGCGGAAGGAACGCCGCCGCCGCCGCCTCCTCCTCGCCAAGCGGTGTGGGGGGGAAGAGCTGGACGGGAGCAGGAGACGAGCCGAGTCAGGGAGGAGGAGTGACGGAGCTGGACCAGGATGTGGCTCGACTCAGTCTGGCAGGGCAGAGCTGGAGTCCGAGTCCAACGTCCTACTTCAGGTCTGAGATGAGAGGTGAGTCTTCTTCCATCTTCGTCATCATTAGTGGAGTAACGGACCGCTTATCGTTAACATCAGAGTGTAAATAAAGTTTTCCTGACTCAGTAGAACATGTGTTTCTAGTCTCTGATCTCTGATCATGTTTCATTGTAAACAACCAATCAGTGTTTAAAGCAACAGGAGGAGAGCTAGTAATGTTAGCAGCACCGCTAACGGCTAACCAACAGGAGGAGAGCTATAGATCTATCTATAGAGAGAGAGAGAGAGAGATATATCGATCTCTCTCTCTATATAATTATACTTGATCGATCCATATTCCCCTCCCCAGGCCTCCCCAGCACCATGCATATCCCCAGCAGCCCGCCTCAGTTCCCCAACATGGAGGAGATGAGCGTCGGCTCTAATCGAGCCAAACGCTACTCGTCCCAACGCCAGAGACCCACACCGGAGCCGGCACCGCCCGCCATGCACCTCGGGGTGATGGAGGGACACTACTACGAACCCAGTAAGACCAGAACACCTACTGGGTACTAGACCTGTACGAGTGTTTCACTAGAATAAGTATCAGTTATATTTAGAATATCCAACACACTCCATCAGGGATCTGGCCCTTTAAATATACTGCAGTACCTCTTCAGTCAGCGTGGTACTTCCTGCTCACCAGCAGAGGGCAGTAGAGCTCACCGCTGCGTTTCACAACCATCTTAATGGAATAGATTTGTTTTTATGTTGCGTGAAGATTGTTATTAGTTTATCAAACAATAGAAATGTATCCAGCATTGTTCCAAGTGTCTAAAAGTGTTTCCTATTTTCGAAAAATACGGAGGCTCCACATGGTGTGTGTATATGTATATGTATGTACAGGTGCTGGTCATATAATTAGAATATCATCAAAAAGTTGATTTATTTCACTAATTCCATTCAAAAAGTGAAACTTGTCTATTATATTCATTCATTACACACAGACTGATATATTTCAAATGTTTATTTCTTTTAATTTTGATGATCATAACTGACAACTAAGGAAAGTCCCAAATTCAGTATCTCAGAAAATTATTGTGAAAAGGTTCAATATTGAAGACACCTGGTGGCACACTCTAATCAGCTAATGAACTCTAAACACCTGCAAAGGCCTTTAAATGGTCTCTCAGTCTAGTTCTGTAGGCTACACAATCATGGGGAAGACTGCTGACTTGACAGTTGTCCAAAAGACGACCATTGACACCTTGCACAAGGAGGGCAAGACACAAAAGGTCATTGCAAGAGAGGCTGGCTGTTCACAGAGCTCTGTGTCCAAGCACATTAATAGAGAGGCGAAGGAAAAGATGTGGTACAAAAAAGTGTACAAGCAATAGGGATAACCGCACCCTGGAGAGGATTGTGAAACAAAACCAATTCAAAAATGTGGGGGAGATTCAGACAGAGTCGACTGCAGCTGGAGTCAGTGCTTCAAGAACCACTACGCACAGACGTATGCAAGACATGGGTTTCAGCTGTCGCATTCCTTGTGACAAGCCACTCTTGAACAACAGACAGCGTCAGAAGCGTCTCGCCTGGGCTAAAGACAAAAAGGACTGGACTGCTGCTGAGTGGTCCAAAGTTATGTTCTCTGATGAAAGTAAATTTTGCATTTCCTTTGGAAATCAGGGTCCCAGAGTCTGGAGGAAGAGAGGAGAGACACACAATCCACGTTGCTTGAGGTCCAGTGTAAAGTTTCCACAGTCAGTGATGGTTTGGGGTGCCATGTCATCTGCTGGTGTTGGTCCACTGTGTTTTCTGAAGTCCAAGGTCAACGCAGGAAGTTTTAGAGCACTTCATGCTTCCTGCTGCTGACCAACTTTATGGAGATGCAGATTTCATTTTCCAACAGGACTTGGCACCTGCACACAGTGCCAAAGCAACCAGTACCTGGTTTAAGGACCATGGTATCCCTGTTCTTAATTGGCCAGCAAACTCGCCTGACCTTAACCCCATAGAACATCTATGGGGTATTGTGAAGAGGATGATGCGAAATGCCAGACCCAACAATGCAGAAGAGCTGAAGGCCACTATCAGAGCAACCTGGGCTCTCATAACACCTGAGCAGTGCCACAGACTGATCGACTCCATGCCACGCCGCATTGCTGCAGTAATTCAGGCAAAAGGAGCCCCAACTAAGTATTGAGTGCTGTACATGCTCATACTTTTCATCTTCATACTTTTCAGTTGGCCAAGATTTCTAAAAATCCTTTCTTTGTATTGGTCTGAAGTAATATTCTAATTTTCTGAGATACTGAATTTGTGATTTTCCTTAGTTTTCAGTTATAATCATCAAAATTAAAAGAAATAAACATTTGAAATAAATCAGTCTGTGTAATGAATGAATATAATAGACAAGTTTCACTTTTTGAATGGAATTAGTGAAATAAATCAACTTTTTGATTTTCTAATTATATGACCAGCACCTGTATATATGTTAGGGGTGGGGGGGAAATCGATACAGCATAGTATCACAATATTTTGCGTGGCGGTATTGTATCGATACACGGACGTCAAGTATCGATCTTTTATTATATAACCTATTAAAAAAAAAAAAAAATTGCTAGAAAAATCAGGGCGCTGTACTGGGACCCTGTTCTGAGCCGCACACCAGTCAGAGAACAGCTTCCACCTGTTTTTGTACTGCAGGCAGGTAGATCGCGCTGGCATTCAGAATAGTCGGTCTGACTGGTTCTATGCAGCCACTCAGCATCCGGTTGGGCCCTCCCGTGACACATAGTTGAAGGCGGCAGGGATTGGATTGCCAAATCCGCCCTCTAGTTGCGACAGGAGATCCTTCCTGTCGGGGAAGAACTCTGACAAGCGTTTAGCAAAATCAGAGGGAATGGTGGAAAGGCATAAAGAAGATCCTCTGGCCACGTGTGAGCCAGGGCATCTTGACCCAGAGGACTGGTCCTCTCCGTCAGGGAGACCCAGTGGGGGCAGTGGGTCGACACGTCTGGATGCAGCCGCCACTCTCACGGTGGAGGCTTGTGACGGAACAGGAAAACCACAACCTGGTTCCGTTCTCCTGGTGGGTACATTGCCCACAGGCTGGTCAGGCGAGGGGCCTCCCAAGTCAGAAGAGCACGGTGATTCCCGTAGCAACTTCTGCAGATCTGGTGCCCCATTGATAGTTTATGTGAAATCACAGCAGAGGTGTTGTCCAACCGGACAAGCACATGCTTTCCCTTCAAATATGGAAGGAAGTGCTTGAGCGCTAGCCCTAGAACCTTGACCTGCCCCTGCGGTCTTTGAGCAGACAACTGCCCCCAAGCTGTCTGTTCTGTCACACTGCACCCCGCCTTGAGAGGCAGGTATCTGTTGTGACAATCTCCCGGTGGAATGGAACCGAGCCCATGGGGACACTGTTTGCCAGATATGCACTCTCCCTCTATGGAGATAGTGAGTTGGCACTGTTTTGATAATATTATTGCCCTGTGTCTGTGCCACTTGGCATCCAAGTGAAGGCTGTTCGGCCATCTGCAAACCCAAGGGAACGACAGTTGAGGTAGCTGTCAGTTTACCCAATAGTTGGAGAAAAGGATGTAGGGCAACCGTCTGCCCCCTCGGAAGGGGGAGAGGTTGTGGGGGTTGTTGTCCACATGCTGTGGTGACAGACAGGCCCTCATAGGGCCACACTAATGAAGGTTATGCTCTGAGAAGGGCTCAGGTAGCTCCTGTCCATGTTCACCTTGAGGCCCACCGGGCCACGTGAGAGAAGGCGAGCAGTGTCCTGTGGCGCCTGAAGCCGGGATGGCGCCCAGGTCAGCCAGTCGTCTAAGTACGGCAGTATGTTCACGCCCTGTGATTGCAGTGGGAAAGGACAGCAGTAACGCACCTTGTGAACACCCATGGGGAGATGGGAGAGTCTGAATGGAAGCACCCTGGACTGAAAGTGGCGGCCTTAAAAGGCGAAACGTAGAAACTGCCTGTGGTGATGCACCATGGGAATAGGCGTCAATAGACATGAACCACTCTCCCTTGGAAATATGCTGCTGGGAGGAAAACTCCGACAGCCAGCCCGGAGACATCTCCTGGCCCCCCTGCCTCTGGAGGCTTTTGAGGGGGGCGGGGGGCGACTGCTGCTTGGTCTGGCTAGCTTCAACAGTTCGCTGAAGTGCCTGTATAGCAGCTGACTCGAACAGCTCACCAGGTTCCACTGGGACAGTACAGAGGGTCCTCCTACATGTCTCAGATAGGGGTGACTGCGCCAGCCAAACCTGGCGGCGAGTCTGGACCAGGGTGGACATCATACGTCCAAGTTCCCTCGACATGAGCGCAAACGCCTGCAATGAAGCATCACTGAGGCTGGAGGCGGAAGCATCGAAGTAGCCTGCTGCAGAGAAGCTGCGAGGGCAAGTATGATGTGGGAGAGGGAGTTGTCGATACGGTGCACAGCGCTGCTGTGTCATGATCCCTGGATAGCAGGTCATCTTTGACCCGACGTTGGGTCGAGGGCACCTGGCATCGGGCCTCAGAGTCTCCTCAGGGGAAACTATGATGGACGCAATAGTCAGCTAAATGGCTGGCATATGTGCAAGGCCAAATTTTGCCACCTCCTGCATGGCCGTCAGGGTTCGCCATCTGATGTAAGGCAGGAGAGAGCCCTGGTGTCTCTCAAGCATGCATGCAACTCCCTCAGATATTCCTCGGAGGGAGGAACAGAAAAGGTGGTGAGGGTGGGAAGGTGCCTGAAGAAGGTGCTCACAGGTGGAAGTTCCAGCTGCTGTGTATCCCACTGTAGGCGTGCCAGCGCCATACAAATGATCATGGTAGGTTGGGCTGGATTCAGCTGCCCTGACAGGGGGAGGTAGACCTCACGCATCAGGTGTTCCACTTCGGCCAGCCTAGCAGACCTTACTGCTCAAGGCGTGATGCCGCAGGTCCTGCCTGGGTTCTCCGAGAGGCCCTCCCTCAGATGCTCGTGGCTAAGGCAAGAGGTCAGGGCTGTCCTCAAGCTGAAGAGGAGCTATACAGGTCCTACAGCCGGGAGAGTTTAACATGGCCACAATTCTGGTGGAACCCTTGTCCCACTAGTTGATGCGGAATTCCAAATCAGTCTGAGCGGGAGCGCTCTGCTGAATGTTGAGAGAACAGGCAGGGGGCAGTCAGAGGAGAGTGATCTTTTCGGACACTCTCTTCACTAGGACAGTCGTTGTGGATATTGGTGACCCACCAGTTAGCCTGAGCGAGAGCACTCTGCCACTGTGGAACAGGCCAAAAAAACAGTTCTTACAGTGAGAGGGGAGCGAGGACACTCTCTTCACTAGGATATTTGCTGCAGATATTGGTGTCCCACCAGTTAGCCTGAGCGAGGACACTCAGCTAACTGTGATAGCCGTAATGTTACAAAATCAATGGACACAATCCCAGTATTAACTTAGTCTAGTTAGTGTCCCACCAGGTTAGCCTGAGTGAGGACACTGCCAGCTGCGACAGCCGTAATGCGTAAAAAGCATCAATGGGCACATCAATGTTGATTTAGTATAACTAGCATTCACTGAGTTAGCCTGAGCGAGAACACTCTGCTAACTGTGATAGTTGTAATGCTACAAAGTTGATAGCCACAGCCCCAGTATCAGCTTTGTTTAGCTAGCTTCCCCCTGAGTTAGCCTGAGTGGGGACGCTCTGTTAACTGACAGCCGTAAGGTTACAAAGTTGATGGACACAGTCCCAGTATCAGCTTTGTCTAGCTAGCATCTCACCAAGTTAGCCTGAGTGAAGACACTGTGAATTATGTCAGATGTAAAAATTAAATCTCAATGGACACAATGCCAATGTAGATCTAGTCGAGCTAGTCTCTCACCAAGTTTGCCTGAGCAGGAACACTCTGCTCACTGTGATCACCGTGAAGGGCGGGCCGACAGCGTATATTCTACGCTCTCGTTAGCGCGCCACTCGATTAGCTAGAGCGGAAGCGCTCTGCCAACCGTGGAAAACGAACAATAGTTATAGAAAACAATGTTAATCGATCTCACCGATTGCTGTCTTCACGACTTAGGTGGCCCTTATTAGACTGGTGACAACCGATGATAGGGGCGTCCACCAGTCCGGGGCTCGATGTCCGAACGGCGAACACACCGCTCCCTCTGAAGAGGGACAGCTTGTCGCAGCCCTTGGAGGGCGAAATCCGCAACTCCGACCGGTGGTCACAAGGCTACAGCGACAAGCTGTAATATGTCTTGATCGTAGACGCATCTTTGTTTATGCTACCATGGTAGCTAACCTGCGTAGCGAGAAGATGAAAAAGGGCTGAACTCGGGATGACACCTGAACTTATAGACGACGGGGGTCATCCGAGGTCACAGGTGACTTTTTTGGTATAAATATTCGACCTGTGCATGCGCGAGACAGAAGATATCCAGTGTGAAGCACTGCCTCTGGCGGTCAGTAAGGATGAAATAGAACTATTGGTATTTGTAAAAATTTGGTTTATTTGAATCGTTACAACAATAAAAGCATGCCATAGTATTTTATTTTGAATTTATTATCATTTCAATGTTTTTTTTTTTAATAGTTTTCTTAGTCTGTTCATCTGCTAGGACAGGTGCACCGCCTGACATTTTCAGGGTTTGAGATGCCAAAACATAAAATAGTATATATTATTTGATTGTACTGAAAATGTATCAAAACTAGAATGAAATGATATGTCACGAATTGATACAATTATTTTAAAAGGAGATAGTGGACTCGGACACAAACATATGCATGTCATGTCATTGACCCATATATATATGTATATGTATATATATGTGTGTGTGTGTTTATGTGTGTATATATTTATGTGTGTATATATATGTGCGTGTGTGTGTGTGTATATATATATATGTGCGTGTGTGTGTGTGTATATATATATGTGTGTGTGTATGTATGTGTGTGTATATATATATGTGTATGTATGTGTGTATATGTGTATGTATGTGTGTATATATGTATATGTGTGTATATATGTATATGTGTGTATATATGTATGTGTGTATATATGTATATGTGTATGTATGTGTGTGTATATGTATGTGTATGTATGTGTGTGTATATGTATGTGTGTGTATATGTATATGTGTGTATATGTATATGTGTGTATGTATATGTGTGTGTATATGTGTGTATGTATATGTGTATGTGTATATGTATATGTGTATGTGTATATATATATGTGTATGTGTATATATATATGTGTATATGTGTATGTGTATATATATATGTGTATATGTATATATATATATGTATATATATATGTGTATATGTATATATATAT
>NW_022280864.1:0-16501 GCF_004355925.1 Anarrhichthys ocellatus | reverse complement strand
AAAAAAACGAGTAGGAATGTAAAGTTTATATGTGTTGTAGTAAATGTAAATAGCTCTTTTAAGATAAAAAGTAAGTGTGAAGATCTTCCCAATTACCCCTTAAATTCAACAGCGAAAGGCTTTTTACTTTGATGACAGCTTTGCACTCATCTCATCCTCATGAGGTAGTCACCTGGAATTACCCCCTCCACAATAATGATGCCCATAATTATGGCACACAAACGGGGATTAGCTCATAATGCCTAGAGCTGTTGTCAAAGCAAAAATATGTCTACTTACCAATGATTGTTATGTAAGTATTGCAAATATAGTATAGTTTATTGTTTTAATGTATTCACTTACTGCAAATGTTTCATTATGGCCCTGGCGTCTTGGGCGATGGGATCACAAGTGGACAGTGATAAATACAAGTGTAAGCACATTGTGATCTGATCACCTGGACCACTTGCTCAGGTGGTCTGGGACAGATTTTTCCACATATCTTTTATAGTGTAAATGCTTTAAAGTCCTGATGCCTCCCCAAATCCGTCACCAAAGCTTCGGCTCTCTCCTTTTGTTCCTCCTTTTTCTGATCTCCAGTTGTTTCTCAAACAGCGTACACTGTTGTAGCTGAGGGTTAGGAGTTTGTGCATATACTTATAAAGGTAATAAAATAAATAAACAGAGGCGCTGTAGTCTGAATGAAGACAGCAAACTCTTTATTTCTCCAACATCGTCAACAGCAACATACATTATTACAGCTACACTCTTTCTGTTCTCATCCTTCATAATAAACAGACATAGACACTGCATCACTGCTTACCAGAGGGAACTTAAATTCACTCAGAGCCATTTGCTAAGAGGCAACTCAACAGAATAACTTTGTCCATGACGCCATGAGAATGTGGAAAATCGCTTAGAGATATATTACGAGTGCGTTAAACATCTTAGGCAATTCATATTTCTTCTTTTAATGTCCAGCAGACTAGGCACAGGAAGTGTATTGCTGTTTCCCGCCGCTAGAAACAACAATGCATGGTCGGTGCAAATGTAAATTATGTACATGCTTATTTGCATATAGAGAGGGGAAGTGAAATCTGATCACAAGTGGTCACTAGAGACGCATGTGGAGACACATGATGATGCTGGCTGTGAACAAGCCCTTTATGTTTTATTATAACGTATTCTCAGTTGATTCTGTCTTGTACACCTTAATAATGCTCAACCTGTTTGCTCATACATTGTACATCTTTACCTCTGTAATCCTTTATCACTAGTAACAGTGTTACAGACCTGCTGCATTGGTAAACATGAGTGTAAAGTGTACAGTTTGCTGATGTTTAGTTAAAGTAACATCTCTCTGTCGAGGGGAGACAAAGAAAGACAGAAACTGTTGGTTGACAATAACCAACCCTCTTTCCCTATCTGTCCATCCAGTGTTGTCTTGCGCTGACCCTGGAAAGGTGGAGAACAGCAGGCGGGTGCTGTCAGGTCCCCATTTCACCGTGGCTTCAACCATCCAGTACATCTGTAACAAGGGCTTCTCTCTGTCTGGAAACAGCCTGCTCACCTGCTTCAACCGAGGGTCCATGGGCCCCAAGTGGAACCAGAAGCTGCCAAGATGCCTGCGTACGTACGAGTTAGTGTTTCTCAGGGCATACGTGGTTAGACCAGAAACTGATTTCAAATGATGAGACACAAATTCTATTTCATTTAGACAGCCGGTGCTTGTCTGGTCTATGCTGCTCACTTTATGAAGTGATTGGCCAGCTGTGTGCAGGTGTGAAAGTATTGCACATCTGACTGCTACAAGATAATATGTTGTGTGCACATGATAGAGAAACTAAAGGTTAAAAGCTGTTTTTACAGCCAGAAATAGGGCCAGAATTTGTACTTCCTCTGGGAATTGACTTTTTATAATCAAGCTGTTTTTTATGCACTATGGCACTTTATTTACATTCAAACTACATGTCTTAATCATTAAAAAAGTGAAATGTCGACTTTGTTTACTTTCTAGACTAATTATGAACTCTGATGTGTTCTAAAAATAGTTTTAGTTGTTAGTAATTAGTTTTTGTATGGGGTAGAAACAGAGAACTTCATTATGGAAATTGTATTTATTTACGAGAAAAATACCCTGCTAAAGGAAAATAAAAGAATGCTGTGGGGTCAGATGATTATGACAATCATGATGAAGAGAAATGTACTTCATATTATCAATCAACGAGCAATTGTTTTCAACCATTGTTGAAAAGTTAGATCAGACCTGGGCATTATACGGCCCCCGGGCCATACCCGGCCCTTTGGCTGTCACCGACCGGCCTGCGGGATGTCAATGTGAAATTAGGAATAAAACGTAAATAAGTGTACATCATGCACGGAATACAGCTGCATTGCTATTTATTGTTGCTGGGTTTTTTTCTCAATGTACGTACGTTAGAACATTCGTGCATGTGTGCGAGCAGCAGCGTCACTGCAACGTGTTGGCGATGCAGAGTGGGCACGGACATCTGAGGCTTTGCTAGCTAAGCTGCAAAAGCAACATGCTCAGAAGATGTTGGTTCTCTTTGGATCGACCTACATATGTGAACAAACATTCTCCGTAATGAAGTTTAACAAATCCAGATCCTCTCTCACTGACGATCACCTGTCAGCTGTCCTTCACAGTTCACCTCACACATTCAACTTGACTTCAGTGCACTCGTTCAAGACCAACACAGACTAGATTTCTCGCACTGAACTGAAAAACAGAAAACGAGGACATTGGACTACAAACAATAGTAATAAAAGTACTAATTTTGCTGAAACATGATCCCTGTCAGTGTTTTACTATTATATATTGATATTACATAATGTATATTTTTTGGATCATTCTTTAACTCCTTTATACACTGTTGTTCAGTTTGGGTAGGTAGGAAAGGTTTGAAAAATTGTAATGTGTAAAGTAACTAAAGCTGCCAGACAAAAGTAGTGGAGTAAAAAGTGCAATATTTCTCTCTGAGATGTAGTGGAGTGGAAGTACAAAGTTGAATAAAATAGAAACACTCAAGTAAAGTACCTTGAATTTGTACTTAAGTATATAACTAAATATATTTTCTTAAGTAAACATACAATTTACTGCTTTTTATAAAGAGGTAGAATAACAGTGAGCAGGTATGAGTTCAGTCTATTGGTCTGGCCCTCAACAACAGTCCCTCAGTGTTTCTCATGTGGCCCCTTGGGAAAAATAATTGCCCACCCCTGCTATAGGCTAACTTCTTACTCTTCCATCTTTTGATTAAATTGTTTTTTCTGGATTAGTTTAGAGGCTGTTATGTTACAAAGACCATCACACATTGGGCGACTCACTGGGTTAAGAGGGTTGTCTGGTAACCGCAAGGTCAACGGTTCGATCCTTGACTAGGACGTGTCATGTGTCCCTGAGTAAGACACTGAAACCCTAACAGCTCCCCGGGCGCCTGTCATTGGCAGATCACCCATTCCTATATACAGGGATGGGTCAAATGCAGTGACAACTTTCCCCTTTAAGTATAATAAATTTAATAAAAAGAAATAAATAAAAGAAATTAAATTCTTCCCATAGGCATACATTCAAAATCATATTTGCGGTCAAAATGTTTGGAGCTCAAGCCCCAACGATGGAGGAACCTTCCAGTCGTGGAAGAAAATCGCCATGTTTGTAAATTGTTGGTATACTTAACAACTTAACCTCCTTTTATCACATAGTTTTACCTCCTTAAAGAGCTTCTATCATCAAGAGAAGTTAATTAGCCTGGTTTTTAATTCATTTTCGTGTCCCATGATGGCCTGAATCTGTTAGCCTTAAAACTGAAAAGAATGAAGCAATAAAACTGAAGTTTAAAAATATTGATGATTAGCACAAAATATGAGCTATTAAAAATATGCTCAATGTTTTCATGCAAGACAAAAAGTTTTTTAATATTACTAGACATATTTCTTATGTATCAAGTAAGGCTTCTGTAATTACTTTATCTTAATTAATGATTGTGGTGGATATGTTTTCTGTCTTTTTGTGAATTTAACATACACCAGCTGACCTTAGTTCCTTGACTTCCTGCTACTCCTTTGTTTCTGATTCAGCTGGCAAGCTAAAAGTGCGTCAGCCTGATTAAAATATAACTTCCTCTTCATCTTCAACAGCCTTGAAGGCATTAACCTCATTGCATGAATGTCTCATACTCTGCCTCACCTACTTTCTAGGTTGAGACATATGGTTTGATGGCACTGACTAATAATTAATTTAACCGGACAACGGAAATTACTTTGGAGAAGATAAGCCAGTCCATTGTTATGCATGAGATGGAGATCATGAACAAAAGACAATTATGTCAAAAAAGTGCAAAATTGTACTGCCAAAAATTATTCAGGATCAAACAACTGCAGAGAAGGATGTGTCATAATGTGACCGTGGAACTGTGTCTCACACATATTTTCATTCCTAATGCAATTTTCCTTCAACTTACCTACTTTGAGACTCAAGTACACGTGACAGTGTGTCATTTTCTTCCATGCTAATCACTGTTGCAGTTTTTGCAATGTTTTGACTTCTAAGTGTCTTGGGTTACAACTGACATCTCAGTCAAAGAATGAAGTTGTTTCAACATCATCATTTCAACGTACAGTCAGGACCTTCTACAGACCGAAGCTAATTCATACTATTTAGTCAATTTCATGTTTAGAAGTATTTTGACCTGCAAATCAGCCAAGTCATTCTTAGTTTATTCAGGTCAGAACCGACAGTTTGAAAGGTCTCAGTGTTCTTGTCAGATTGTCTAACAGCACTTGAAACCCCTTTCAGATGGCAGATGCTATGACCCTGATTTTTTGTAACTTTTTTTAAGAGACAATCACAGAGCTTGAGGTGAGAAGGTGTGTAAGTCGGCACACATACAATCAGTACAGTTTCTGCCCTTGATATCAATATAACTAGTTTAACTAAGAGGGGAGTTTTAGCAATTCCTTCTTTTTTCAGTCTTTGTGTAACCTCCCACAAATATAATTTGTGCACGTTTCATTGAAATATTTAGATTTTTTTCCAGTCACATTTTCTACAATAAATTTGGAGTGGAAATTTGGATAAGTGTTTTCAAGCAAAGATATACAACCTTAGTGTTTGAAATGATTACTGAATATAATTTCACAAGATCAACATTTTCTTGACCCGTATTTGAGCGCATAGTCATCCTCTGGAGAGTGCTAACGTCCTCAGCAGATTCCATGGCAGTCTGCCTGTTGGACTTTGACAGTTCTTGTACAGAAGTGCCATTTATTAGCTTGCTAGAGATGCTATTAAAGAAAGTCATTCTCTGCAGACCATGATTTTTTCCTACCTAAATTGATGGCAGTGTAGACAGTCAGGCCATCCTCCACTGGCCCCACTGATTATTGTTTAGAAATATCAATAGTGATTATCATTTCTGGTTCCAATGCACATTTCCTACACGGTCAATCTGAAGTGTTTCTCCCCTTTAACTCAAGCTGAGATGTTCGAGCCCTGCGGTCACCCAGGAACACCGACCTATGGGATCCCCAGCTCCAACAAGCTCCACTTCCAGGCTGGAGAGACTCTCCACTACTCCTGTCTGACCGGCCACCTGCTGCTGGGTGAGCCTTTTCTCCACTGTGTCCCTGGACACCCATCCCAGTGGAGTGGGCTGCCACCTGTCTGCAAAGGTAAGGAACTGCAGTCTAATGTCTGCAGTTGTCAGGTCAACTTCAGTTGTATATAATGTCAAAGTGTCTTCACTAAAGCTTCTTAAACTACCTGATCTAATTTAAGTCCATTGAAAATATGACAATCTATGAAATCCTATACAACCATTTTTGGCTTAAAAGGAGGTAACCTGAAACCTTAATAATACAGATAGGTGGTTAATGATGGTTCAGGCCCCTTAAACCCCTCCATAACATATCAACTCCATTTCAGCATTTATAAATATTTACCTAAAATTCAAATCCTTATGGCCTTTCTTTGCAACAATAGTGCTCATGCAAACTAAAATACATTTTGTTTTTCACTTTTGAAGTGAAAACTTCATTCATTAATATGGTTGTATTGATTCACTCATTCATTTCAGTATAATTAGAAAATGAAAATGAAACGCATGTCTAGTCTGTTACAGCATTATTTTGAATTTGAGCAGATTACCGGTGTGAGCTGTTAAATGTATGATCAGATTAACCTGCGAGGCGGTTCTGTGGCTCTTGGCTGGTTGGCTGCTTTGGTCTGGACTGAATGTGTTCAGAATGAACATTTCACCTTTATATGCGTTGGTAGTGTCTTTGTCCTCAGCTGTCCCCTCGCCCTGCCAATTGCACTCAGAATGTTGATGCACAGCAGTGCACGTCATGGTGTCAACTTTTTACAACAGCCCATTTATTTAATTTCATTTATTTATCAAGGGTTCTCCTCGCTTCCTTATACTTATACCAGTGGCGGGCCGTGCATTTTATACCTGGGCCTTCAGTGCTGTCCTACTATAGTTGAACCTCCTCCTAATAACCTCATTATGACGCCACAGCTACGGCTATTTGTTTCTAGGGGTGTAACAATACACGACCCCAGCAGCACACAAGCTACAAACTCTCCCCGCAGCGTTTAGCTGTTCCCTACTGATTCAAACAGGGCTAAAGCAATCGCCACACAATCCCCATTTCTCCAGACCATAATTATTGCTTTGTAAAAGAAAACAAAACCCCAAACAGAGAATCAAATATCCGACCCTAACCCCGCGCATGATAATGGATAACGGACAATGCATATAGTCAAAATCAATGTAATTAACACAATGACAAGAACAAACTCACAAGAACCAGTAACATATATTTATATAACAACAAAGCATGACAAATCAATCCAGCAAAACTGTGGTGCTAAAACACGGATTCCGCCACACACTGAAGAACACGGGCCATTCAAATATTATTCACATCAGAGGGAACAATATTAACCATATCATAAAAACGACACGATAGACAAATGAACACAGTAGTAACGCTACTGCAGATGTAAAAACACAAAGGCACTTCACTTACCAAAGCTGCTGTTCACTTAAACACAAAGTCCATCCTCCTTTCTTTGTTAATAAAGAGTTTAATAACGCGGTTGTACAGAACATCGGTGCGGCCAGAGGTCCTCCTGCGAACGTGTTCATTGAGTTGTAGATCCACTCTCCAAAAGTTTTCAAAAGCACCGTAGCTTGTAAGTGTCCTGCCGTGTTATAGTGCCTTGTTGCTGCCTTGCTTAGGCAGCAACGTTAACAGTAACGCTCTAACAAGTAACGTTAGAGCGATCAAAGGAACCATAACTGCCTCCAAACAGCTCCAAACACCAAGACGCTCAGTTGCAAATAAAACGCATTCCCAGCCATAAAATGTGCAACGCTTCTCCAACGCTGTCAGCCAGAAATACCGTTGGTACAAATCCCTTTCCATGCTGGGTCAGGGCTGCTAGATGTGGGATTAGCCAACCCTTTGATACGATGTCCAGCTTTTCGTTGTCAGTAACTTCACCACCAAATCCGTTTCTCCTCCTTCAGCCAGTGAGTGTTAAAAAACAAAGCTAGGTAAAAAAAAAAGAATCTACACCAAGCAAAATGCTAAAAATGTCATAACTTACATATCTTTCAACTTGAACCCGTACTACCAATATTAACTCCTGCTAGCTGCTTCAGCATCACAACAGTCACGCTAGCCCACTGATCAATCACGGCGCACGTTAATGCTGAGCTGCACGACATGTTAATGCTGACGTAGTTGTAGGCTACCTAGACAGCTCTGACATGTCAAAGAATACGCCCAACATTTCAAACTAAAAATCTGATTTATTGAACACTATGACAATCAACAATATCGTCCCCATTTACTTTAATCTGCAAAGGCTATCCAGCAGGCCTTGGGCCTCTCTTCTTACCTAGAGACACAGAGGTGAAATCTGATTGGATAAAAGCTCTACTTAAAACAAGCTGCACTGGAAGCAGAGCAACTGAGGAAGACAGTAGCTGTGCAATGAGAAAATAAGCTAATGGGAAAAATTATTATAATACATGTAGTGTATTTATGAAAAAGTATTAAATTATAAAATAGCTATAACTTTGTGATTATGTTTAGGCCAGCAGAGAAGGCTTTGCTGGCCCTGACGGCCCACCACTGACTTATAGTATATATATATATATGTGTGTGTGTATTATATAGCTTCATATATGGCATTAGTCATAACCTTTGGCAGGAACTAGCCATTATCTTGTGCACTTGTTCACACACTGACTCAAAAATTCCATCATACATTACATTCTGGTGTAGGCATTGGAACAGTCAAAAGACAGTTTAAAAAATCAAGAAACTAAGCTAAACCAAGTAGACAGAGCATGTTTCAAAAAAGCAGGATGAACACATCAGTCACAGTCAGAGGCCCAAGAGGAAGAGTGTTTTTATTATTTTCTGAATTTTGTTGTCTTAACAAGTTACAGTGTGCCAAAATTTCAGCAGATTTTAATATTAGAGTAGATAGTTTATGTTTGACTGTTTTGCCTCCAATTCATTAGTTACTATGGAAAGTATGCACCGGGAGAGGTAAGGCACACCCCCCACATGTAATTATTTTTTACAATTTTGATTCCATACCTAGTTTTATGAATTTGCATCTGTTATATATTAGCTTGCAACTTAGCTATCTTGATAGGTGGCTTGCTACATTCTGCCAGATAAAAAATGGTGAATAAATAGTTCACAAGACTACTGGAGGGGTTCTGGGAGTTTGCCCAACCAGTCTACATGTGCTTTGTGGACTTGGAGAAGGCTTTCGACCGGGTCCCTCGGGGGTTCTTGTGGGGGGTGCTGCGGGAGTATGGGGTGCCGGACTTGTTACAACGGGCGATCCGGTCTCTGTACGACTGCAGTAGGAGCTGTGTCCGCATTCTCGGCAATAAGTCAGACATGTTCCGGGTGGGTGTTGGCCTCCGCCAGGGCTGCCCTTTGTCACCAGTCCTGTTCGTGACTTTCACGGACAGGATATCTAGGCACAGCCGGGGGTTGAGAACGTCAGGTTTGGGGGTCTCGGGATCACCTCTCTGCTGTTTGCAGATGATGTGGTCCTGTTAGCCTCCTCGGAACATGACCTCCAGCATTCACTGGTGCGGTTTGCAGCCGAGTGTGAAGCGGCGGGGATGAGAGTTAACGCCTCCAAATCTGAGGCCATGGTGCTCTGCCGGAAACCGGTGGATTGCTCCCTCCAGGTGGGGACGGAGTGCCTACCGCAAGCGAAGGAGTTCAAGTATCTGGGTCTTGTTCACGAGTGAGGGTAAGACGGAGTGGGAGATCGACAGGCGGATCGGTGTGACTGCAGTAGTAAAGCAGGCGCTGCACCGGACCGTCTTGGTGAAGCTCTCAATTTACTGGTCGGTCTACGTTCCGACCCTCACCTATGGTCACGAACTCTGGGTCGTGACCGAAAGGATAAGGTCGCGGCTACAAGCGGCCGAAATGAGTTTCCTCCGTAGGGTGGCCGGGCTCAGCCTTAGAGATAGGGTAAGGAGCTCGGTCATCAGGAGGGAACTTGGAGTTGAGCCGCTACTCCTTCACGTCGAAAGGAGTCAGCTGAGGTGGTTCGGGCATCTAATTAGGATGCCTCCTGGACGCCTCCCACTGGAGGTTTTCCAGGCACATCTAACTGGGAGGAGACCCCGGGGAAGACCCAGAACAAGCTGGAGGGATTATATCTCCCAGCTGGCCTGGGAATGCCTCGGGATCCCCCAGTATGAGCTGGAAAATGTTGCGGGGGAGAGGGAAGTCTGGGTCAGCCTGCTTGGCCTACTGCCACCGCGAGGAAAATGGATGGATGAATGACTTTCCCATTCATGAAGCCCCGTTTCCTCTGATATTACTGTGTTCATTTCCTTTTCCCAGGACTGCCTTATGTAGAGTTTATCTATGATGCCTTCAGTGCTTTTTTAATTGCTCTGAATTGCCATTATGTTTTCTGTTTTGCACTTTAATAAAATTAATGTTTTAACTATTCCTGTAAATTTATACATCAAAATCAAAAATTTGATTTTGTGTGTTAAATCTAAACCACACTATAAGGTGGTTGATAGTCAGCTAACATTAGCTGTATAACTAAATCTTAACTATTTTTTCATGCGTTTCCTTTAAAGACCGTTTTTTGTTTGACACATCCACCACCCTGACCCCTGGCCTTATGTGGGCTTTTGCAGTCTGGTTCATGATTATGTGGATTACATACAAATCTATTTTGTGGGATACCCTAGACCACTATTGTCGGGTGATTTTCACCCATGCGACTGTTTTCACGTGATTTGCATTGTGTTGCTGCTGTCTGAGTTGCGTGGGTCTTTGGGTAGCTTCAGGCTGCTTACTGACGTCATCGAAGGTAGGTGCGTTTCCCTGCTCCCATCCCTGTTTTTTTCAACAGGCAGGTGTTCGGGTGATTTTCCTCCGACGTTAGTGATAGAAAGTAAATAATTTTTCAGGTACATATTATATGGATATTATATTATATTATATTATATATTATATTAAGACTGTGCCTTCACCGGACAAGGCTCACATGTCCAAAAAATGGGTGGACCGAAGAACAAGTCCCCAGCTCCATTTTTTTTTTTTTTATGAAGTTTTCGTTAACGATGCCCTAATTTTTCACTAATTTCAGAGCATTTTTATAGGGTCCCCCCATGATACCTTTTTTTCGTTTTATGAGACTTATAGAGGAAAATAAAAGAAGAGTTCTTCAATTGGCCATGTGTAGTTGTACTTTAATTTTAATATATTTTGATGAGAAGTATTTTTTTATCGGGTATATTATATCAGGTAAAATATACCCGATGTTAGTGATGGTGTTACTATTGTCACTATAGTGTTCTAGGGTTAACTGCACAAAGTACTAATCAATCTACATTTATAGTAGAGTAGCACATGCATGAATCATGAGTTTATAAAAAGAAATCACTTTTTTGTTTGTTTAAATTAAATAAGTATTTGCATGACAATAATTTTATTACACAATATATTTTGTATGTTTACTAAAATTCTTTCCATGTGCTCAAAATGTCCCATTGTGCGCATAGGAATGAGGTACAAATACAACACCATATTCACTAAGTTTACTGAAGAAACCTTTAACTCTTAATTAGAGTTGCATATTTTGGTTCATTATGTCAACAACCCAAGGAGAAGACGTTTGTTGAAATTTCTTTTGTGAAGAAAAAGGTCAGCCAGAATGAGTTGAGCTGATCACTATTTATTTTTTTATGATTTTGTAATTTATTAAGCCCTTTTTTTCCCCCTTGTTTTACATTGCTGCTGAATACCTCTCAGCACATCCGGCGGAGTATGATGAGCACAGATTCGATGGTAAGTTATGCCAAGAAGTTAATTTTACTTAAGTTTTCATGAGCATAGACCATCCTAACAGATATTTGTGCTAACAATATTTCAAGTTTTCACCAAGTATAACAAACAACCTTGATTTAATTTGCTAATGAATTAACTTCTGCTGAGCGTTCCGACATACAAACATGACATACAAATACAGCAGAAGAGTTTGTTCCAAACAAAATGAATGGAAACCATTTTACCTGTCAGTGAGTAAAATGTCCCTTTCTTTCTCCAATAGTGTCTACTGCAGACCTAAGAATGGAGGTGGCCCAAGTAGCATTTGCTGTCTTCATCCCCATCATCCTCCTCCTCATCCTCATCATTGGAATCTACCTCTACTTCTCAAAGTAGGTTGAAATGATCAGTGAAGAAGGGAAAAAATGTTGACATGTTTATAAATGTGGCCTCAGCTACTCACTGATGTAACACAACAAAGCATGATTGTATCAGTTGTCAATTGTATAGTTCCCTTTGTATTACACATCAATTAGGTGCACTGTTTCCAAAGTGAATTAGTTAGTTGCTTATTCTTTAAATGCACAAGTAACAAAACATTTAAAGACATAATACATTCATGGATAGAAAAGGATTGGGCTTGTGAGATAAGAAACTAAAATTGGACAGTGAAAACACAAACAACTGTCCAATAATTAGAAAAAAGTTAACATAACAGACAAAAATAGAAAGAAAACTGTTTTTATGTTCAGTTCAGTTCATATTTATTGTCCCTGGAGGGGATATTTTGTTTACAGTAGAGGGCAAGAACACAGACACAACATACAAGAGGACATAGGCCAATAATACCAACAATCGAATAAATATGAGATACATATAAATGTGAATATTGCTAAGAGGTATGACATAATTGCTAGTACTGCACTCTCATTGTATCCCTGTATGCTATCTAAGTTAGCGATCGGCTGGTGAACATAGTGGAACATTTAGCTGATAAAGAGCCAGATATTTTTCTCACGAGTTGGTGGCGACCAAACCAGAGCTAAAGGAGAGTGAGTATTACAGTGTGAAAAAGCACAACAACAGATTAATGCTAATGATGCTACATGAGTGCACCACAGTAAATAGACCACTGTTTGCTAACATGTTAGCCAAAACAACTAAACAACGCGGCTACATTAACTTGTTGTTGTGAGGTCATTTGCCCCCCTAAATTGTCGCTGATCCTTCATTGTATCATCCACCTTCACAACACAGCTATTACCTATGGCCTACACCTCTCCTTATTAGCACTGGATTTGAGACAATGACTGACTCATTAAACCAGGTGCAGAAGTATGTCAACACAGTTTTAGCAATGTAACACCACATCCCCTCCAAGGAAAAAGGTATTCAGTAAATAGAATGTCCTGAATGGTGAATGTGATCTTTTGGTAACATTAGTTTCTGACCTCTTGGACAAAGAGTGATTGTACAGCTTCTAGCTGAACAAAATTAACTCAAAGAGAAGAAAATACAACTATATTTAGTCAACTGTATTTTAAAAATAGCTGTCATAGGATTAGGATCAAGGATTTCAGTATCCAATGACGAAACATAGAGCGGCGTGTCACCCAAACAGAACATACTGTATGACGCAGAGACAGCAAAAATACTTGAAAACGTATAGTCCATGATTTGTACTTCCATATTAAAGAGGCGTATTCACTTCATGAATGTTGCTACCATTATTCCAGGATTGATAATCCTACATAGGATTATAAAATGTATATTTTTCCTTCTGTCATGAATGTATTCTTTATCTGTACTCAGGGTTCAGAAGAAGTTACTGCAGTCCAACTTACCATATGAAAACATCACTGGAGAATCTATGTTCGACAACTCAGTTTATGAGACAGTGAGTCAACTTTGTTTGCTCATGTGTGTTTGACTGGGCCTGGTGCAGGGTCTTCTGTCTGCTGCATTATTCTACAGGCTTTTTGTCTATCTCCAGTGTTCCCCTGCTCCTCATTGCTTCTCTCTCCCAATACCCATCATCACCGGACCCTTGGTTTGAGACCAAGGAAGGTCTTTCAAGACAAAAAATAAGAGTAGTGGCTAAAATGCCAAACTTGAGGCTTCAAAACCATAGTCCACATACAAATTGGTGACGTTGCGGTGATTACGATCACTTCATATACACAGTCTATGAGTAGAACCCACTTAAAGGCCCTTCATTTCAGTTGTAATTTATTGGTGTGTATTTCTAAATTACAATTAAATTAGCATAGATGAGTTGGCACACATAAGCCAACTCATCTGGAATATCCAGGGGTATATCCAGGGTTCCATCTGGAATATCCAGGGTTCCAGGGCCCTGGATATTACCAACCAGACAGAGTGGGCAATTGCCCCAGGCCAATATGTAGTTAGGGTTTAATAAATAGGGTTGAGTTTAGGGTCCTGCAATATTCTGTGATGTTGTGGCCCTGTCTTGTTGATATTGTCTGGTTCCCTCCTCTCAAAGTCAATGGGTCATTTGAATGAGTTTACCTTAAATCTTCTCAGGTAAATATCAGTGCATGATATTTGACTGAGGATCTCCATAACTCCAACTATTATAATTAGTGCTGGGCAAGTTAACGCATTCATAAATACTACCACTATCACATACTACCTGCATCTTGTGAACCAAATGTTATTGCCCTTTTGTTCATATAGCAGTACTTTTAAAATAAAAGTGTGCAATACACTACTTTTGAATTCATTATTGAACTTTGCCATAACAATGCGATTAATCGCAAAAAATCCATGCGATTAAATATTTTAATCGTTGCCCAGCACTAATTATAATAGCACATTTTTGTATCGATAATTAAGAACTCTTTTTTTAAATGTATTTTTCAAAATACCAATACAGCATTCTACCAATATAATAGTGAATCCCCTTGGACAATATTGTCCAAGGGGATTCAACTATGGGCAAAAACATAGTTAACAAAAAACAGGCAGAGATCAGAAAAACTAGGAACATAAACACTAGGGGAATCGCTGGAACCCTTGACACAGAGGACTCTGACAGACTGGCACAGTGACATGGTAACCCAGGGTTTAAATACACTGGGGAGGAGGAGAAACAGGTGGAGTCAATCAGGGGTGGGGCAGACATGCACAGTGGCGGAACACAAAGGCAGGAAGTGAAGTTATCTGAAATGAGAGGAGAGGCAAGTAACACAAAATAAAACTATAAACACTGACAAATGATAAGGTAAGAAAAACATAACTTAGGAGGCATGATGAGACATGACAAGTCCTGAATCCTGAGACAAGAGAAATAGTTCACATCAAATCCATTGCATGAATTCCAAGTTAAAGTGTCATGGATGTAAAGCAGGGGTGTCAAACTCATTTTCACTCCGGGCCACATCAGCATCATGGTTTCCCTCAAAGGGCCGGTTGTAACTGTAAGACTGTATAACTGTAACTACTCCTAACATATTGTTAAATAACTGTCTCTGCTTTTGATTGTTTATTCAAGTGTAAAAATATTGTACATGTAGTTATATAAATGTAAAATGATATTTAAGCACATTTGTCATTATAGCATAAATCATTTTAATTTAGGGTTAAGAAACCCACATTACTCTATCAAAGATCAAACTTTTAAAGAAAATAAATACAAATATCAAACACAAGTTATTACATTAACTTTGTTCAAAGCTATTTTTGTCACCTCTCTGCCTCACTAATGTCCCGCCCTGCCGTCGTCCCGTGCATGGCAGCTACATCCAAGAGCTCCTCACTGACAGTCAGGTCTGCCTTGAGCCTCTTACAAACATTGATAGATGATGTATCTCGTCTCTTAGCTAGCTGTGTTGTTAGATTGCTGCTAGTTCCTGAACTCGGTCTGCGATGGTGTTTCTTCACAAACTGACATTTGTAAAAGTCTGTATCTGGTCGGAGCTTGTGGAGGCTGAAATCTTCCCCACAGAGAGAAGGCCGGAGAGCACGCTCCACTGTTGTTCTACAGTAGTCGCTACTTAATAAATCTACCATAAACTGGTTTACAATTAAAAAGTATTTAATCCTACTGAAGCTAATACAATTACAGAATGAAGTACACTACTACCAGAATATATAATATATGATCCGCGCGGAAAAGCTATTCACTCGCGACTCAGCCTCGAAACACAGATGTTTCCAGGCTCAGAGCCGAGAAGAAAGAGTGAATTCCTTTCCAGCACTTCCTCTTACAGTTTGAAATCCCCTCCCTTTTGTCCATCTTAATTCCTATTGGCTAATTTCGGTTGCCTCCTCCTGGCGTCAGGCTTCCGAAAACCCTCGCGCGGGTACAACCTGCAAATGTCTGTCTAGAAGTCTGACTTTCCCTTGGCTATTCTTCACAGTTTAATACATTCAATGACTGTCTTTTATGGCTTAACACTTCTATGATAAACATTCTATATAAAGATAAGGATTTGCAACTTTTGGCAAAAACCTTCACAAGTTTCACAAGCAAATATAAAGGTGCTACAAATTCTACTAAGATACACTTCTAACTACAAATCACTTCTAACTACAAATTCTAAAACACTTTTACAATTATGAATCTTCTAATTATGTATTCCAAAACACTTCTAATTATGGTTTCTTAATTATGAATCATTAAACACTTCTATTATAATTTCTTAAAACACACTTCTAAACCCAAATTTCGTACAGTACCGTCATGTATGTAAGACATAGTTCAGATACACGCCAATACCTTTGCTGCTGACTGTCGTCTCCCCTGTTAAGGAGTTCTGTCTGGGGGTGAGAGACGTGTACCATCAAATGAAGACTGACTCAATAAACAGATTTATGAATCAATGACATCAGGGATCTGTCAACCTGGAAGGTGGCTGGCTTCCTTAGACAAAAAAGAGAAAAAGGCAGCTACTCGTCACTATTATGCTGCGTTCACACCAAACGCAACGCAAATATTTCGAGTGACTAGATTACATACAAACATTTTTTTACATTTTTTACATTTTGGGTTCATACACCTGTAGTAAACCAGCAGACATGTGGCTTGCTAGATACGGTGAACACAGCTCGATGAAATTATTCGATCTTCAATGATGTTATGAACCCAGACAAGACTTTGATTAGTTTCCCGGCATATGTGGGACTTCCA
>NW_022280863.1:15368-16526 GCF_004355925.1 Anarrhichthys ocellatus | reverse complement strand
CAGAAAGAGACCAGAAAGAGACCAGAAAGAGACCAGCAAGAGACCAGCAAGAGACCAGTAAGAGACCAGCAAGAGACCAGCAAGAGACCAGAAAGAGACCAGCAAGAGACCATTAAGAGACCATAAGAGACCAGATGCCTCCAGTATCAGAGAGAATAGAAACCAGTCCTACCTTTGATTGTGTGAGTGGAGCAGATTCCTGCACAAACAGGTGGATGAACATGAGGGTCCGTACTAACAGGTGGAGAGCGAGGGAGGCAGAGCATGGAGCTGAGGGGGGAGAGAGAGAGGGGTGGGGGGGGAGACCTCCCTCTGATCTGGACTATTAACCCTTCCTCTCCTTCCTCCTCGTTCCCTTCTGTGTTTAATATCCTCCTCGCAGAGCGTCACATTCATCTGAGGTGTCAACACGCTGAAGCTCGTCCTTTAATCACGATACACATGTATTAGATTAACTCCCCCCTCTCCCCCCTCCCTCTCTCTCTCTTCCTCTTCCTCTCCGGCTGCAGCTTGCAGGGAAAGACGGTGGGGGGGGGGATAAAATAATGTGCCAACAGCAGCATCTGTCTCCCTCTTCTTCTCTGTATAATTTGTGGTTAATGACGCCTAATGATACACAACCAACACACACACACACACACACACACACACACACTCCTCCTCCCCTCCAGGAAAAGGGTGGAGAAGATCTGGACCTCCATTCCTTCTCTCACCCCCTCATTTTCTCCCCTCCTTCATCCCTCCACCTTCTTCATCTTATTCTTCTTCTTCTGCTCCCGTAGGTCAGAACACAAAGGTGTCCCCTCCATCCTTCCTCCATCCTTCCTCCTCCTCCTCCTCTTCTCCTCTCATCCTCCCACACACTCTCTCCTCTCTCTCTCTCTCATGCATGACATGATTTTGTTGTATTTCTGTGGTTGTGGAGTGAAACATGATATAAAAACACTGCCGGCCGGTTCAGAGCTGCTGGTTTCTGGTTGTTTGTTGTTGTTTTAACTCAGATGAGTCCGAACCAAAAGCTGTCATTTTACAGAATATTACTCTTTCATTTTTTACAGATTTTTTCTGTTTTTTGGTTTTAAAGAAAAGACCGAGTCTGTACGGCTTTCAGTTCTTCTTCTTCTTCTTCTTCTTCTTCTTCTTCTTCTTCTTCTTCTT
>NW_022280863.1:0-368 GCF_004355925.1 Anarrhichthys ocellatus | reverse complement strand
TGTGTGTGTGTATTAAACACTGAATGTGATGTTGTGTTGAGTCCGTATGGTGAAGCTGATTATGTAACAACAGTCGTCTCTATAAATATTTACTGATCCGTGCTTCAAACAGAACCAAATCCTGCTGACTCATGTGTTTGGGCTGCAGGTGTGCAGGGGGGTGAGAGTCAAACACAGAGAGTCAAACAGAGTCAGACACTGAGAGTCAAATACAAAGAGTCAAATACAAAGAGTCAAATAAAAAGAGTCAAACACTGTGAGTCAAACACAGAGTCAAACAGAGTCAGAAACTAAGAGTCAAATACAAAGAGTCAAACACAGAGTCAAACAATGAGAGTCAAACACAGAGAATCAAACAGAGTCAAATA
>NW_022280862.1:15404-16562 GCF_004355925.1 Anarrhichthys ocellatus | reverse complement strand
CAGAAAGAGACCAGAAAGAGACCAGAAAGAGACCAGCAAGAGACCAGCAAGAGACCAGTAAGAGACCAGCAAGAGACCAGCAAGAGACCAGAAAGAGACCAGCAAGAGACCATTAAGAGACCATAAGAGACCAGATGCCTCCAGTATCAGAGAGAATAGAAACCAGTCCTACCTTTGATTGTGTGAGTGGAGCAGATTCCTGCACAAACAGGTGGATGAACATGAGGGTCCGTACTAACAGGTGGAGAGCGAGGGAGGCAGAGCATGGAGCTGAGGGGGGAGAGAGAGAGGGGTGGGGGGGGAGACCTCCCTCTGATCTGGACTATTAACCCTTCCTCTCCTTCCTCCTCGTTCCCTTCTGTGTTTAATATCCTCCTCGCAGAGCGTCACATTCATCTGAGGTGTCAACACGCTGAAGCTCGTCCTTTAATCACGATACACATGTATTAGATTAACTCCCCCCTCTCCCCCCTCCCTCTCTCTCTCTTCCTCTTCCTCTCCGGCTGCAGCTTGCAGGGAAAGACGGTGGGGGGGGGGATAAAATAATGTGCCAACAGCAGCATCTGTCTCCCTCTTCTTCTCTGTATAATTTGTGGTTAATGACGCCTAATGATACACAACCAACACACACACACACACACACACACACACACACTCCTCCTCCCCTCCAGGAAAAGGGTGGAGAAGATCTGGACCTCCATTCCTTCTCTCACCCCCTCATTTTCTCCCCTCCTTCATCCCTCCACCTTCTTCATCTTATTCTTCTTCTTCTGCTCCCGTAGGTCAGAACACAAAGGTGTCCCCTCCATCCTTCCTCCATCCTTCCTCCTCCTCCTCCTCTTCTCCTCTCATCCTCCCACACACTCTCTCCTCTCTCTCTCTCTCATGCATGACATGATTTTGTTGTATTTCTGTGGTTGTGGAGTGAAACATGATATAAAAACACTGCCGGCCGGTTCAGAGCTGCTGGTTTCTGGTTGTTTGTTGTTGTTTTAACTCAGATGAGTCCGAACCAAAAGCTGTCATTTTACAGAATATTACTCTTTCATTTTTTACAGATTTTTTCTGTTTTTTGGTTTTAAAGAAAAGACAGAGTCTGTACGGCTTTCAGTTCTTCTTCTTCTTCTTCTTCTTCTTCTTCTTCTTCTTCTTCTTCTT
>NW_022280862.1:0-404 GCF_004355925.1 Anarrhichthys ocellatus | reverse complement strand
TGTGTGTGTGTATTAAACACTGAATGTGATGTTGTGTTGAGTCCGTATGGTGAAGCTGATTATGTAACAACAGTCGTCTCTATAAATATTTACTGATCCGTGCTTCAAACAGAACCAAATCCTGCTGACTCATGTGTTTGGGCTGCAGGTGTGCAGGGGGGTGAGAGTCAAACACAGAGAGTCAAACAGAGTCAGACACTGAGAGTCAAATACAAAGAGTCAAATACAAAGAGTCAAATAAAAAGAGTCAAACACTGTGAGTCAAACACAGAGTCAAACAGAGTCAGAAACTAAGAGTCAAACACAGAGTCAAACAGAGTCAGAAACTAAGAGTCAAATACAAAGAGTCAAACACAGAGTCAAACAATGAGAGTCAAACACAGAGAATCAAACAGAGTCAAATA
>NW_022280861.1:4071-16578 GCF_004355925.1 Anarrhichthys ocellatus | reverse complement strand
TTATGCATTTTATATTTGTTTTCATGCCGATCGTATCATTTTATTTCGTCGTGTTTTTCCGCCACAACTTGAAGGCCGGTCCGTGGACATATTGTCTTACATGAAAGCGGTCCGTGGTGCAAAAAAGGTTGTGGACCTCTGATCGAGACGTAAATAAGGCAGCGTCTATTCATTGTTTGTACCATATGGTTTACACACACACATGTATACACATAGTTTGGTCCGGTCTCTATTGATATGAGGTATCGTAGAGCTCTGGGTGAACACAGACGGCTACAGTATTTATTTCCTGATTCAACAACGTAAACATGTTGGAGTCCTTGCTGAGGAGGAAGGGAGTTCAACAGCAGGGTAAATCACTACAGAATCCTACTTTTGTTCCGTTTTGAAGTGAGGAACGTAACATCCCTCCAGTAGCTCTTCTGGTGCTGGTGTTTACGCGTTATCCAGGTTGACATGCATGACAAGTTAGCGTTAGCTCGTTAATAACAGTAGTAAAGCAGGGGTGGTATAGTTTGCAAGACTAAAGACACGTTTTTATTCACTCGCCTTTTTTGGCCCATTAATAACCGATTCATCGATCAATCGAAAAAATAATCGCCAGATTAATGGATTATTAAAATAATTGTTAGTTGCAGCCCTAGATTCAAGGTATTTCTTATACTTCAGCCAAACTGCTATCCCAACATTATAGGAACAAACGAGCAAACCCTCTAGTAAGCAAAGCCTTTATACATGAAGATATTAACATGTTGATATATTCTATGTACTCCTGACAGTAGAGTAAGCCACTATAAACCTATATGAAAACAGTCAAGGAAAAAGAAAATACCGTGAAACCGCCAGAATCTTAAAAAATACCGTGATACAAATTTTTGGTCATACCGCCCAGCACTACCTCTACCTGTCTGTAGAGTTGTTATTATACCGACACCAGTACTGGAAATATATTCTAATTCTAGTTTAATATGTTTTACGCTCATATACAACAACAGGTGTGCATCCATACATCCAGTTGCACACGTCCCGCTCCGTACATCCGGTTCCACACGTCCCACTCCGTACGTCCGGTTCCACGCGTCCCGCTCCATGCGTCCGGCTCCATGCGTCCCGATGCTCCTTGCGTCCCGATGCTCCTTGCGTCCTGCTCCATACGTCCTGCTCCATACGTTCCGATCCATACGTCCGGTTCCTTGCGTCTGGCTCCATATGTCCCGATGCATTCCATTCGTCCGGTTCCTGGCGTCCGGTTCCTGGCGTCCGGTTCCTGGCGTCCGGTTCCTGGCGTCCGGCTCCATTCGTACCGCTCCACGCGTCCTGCTCCATACTGCCCTGTACCTGTTGGCTACATGTTGACCTAACTTTCTACCTGTCTGTCTACCTGTCTGTATCTCAGTGAGGTCAGAGGAGGCCCTGTACCTGTTGGCTACATGTTACTACCGCTCGGGGAAGCCATATAAAGCCTACCGGCTGCTGAAGGCTCACAGCTGCTCCACACCGCAGGTTCGATTCTTGTTGGCAAAGTGCTGCGTCGAACTCAGCAAGTAAGCACACAGAACTAGTTAAAACTAGTAAACCTAGTCGTACTTTCGTACCAGTAGAAACAGACATTTTTATGTCTTTCAATGGAGCTGTTAATTCTGAGACATTTGAAAATGACTAAAGCTGTCCACCTGTCTCTCTCTTTATCTACCTCTCTGTCTGTCAGGCTGGCTGAAGGAGAACAGGTTCTGATTGGTGGAGTGCTGAACAAACAGAAGAGTCAGGATGACATCATCACAGAGTTTGGAGACTCCGCCCCCTTCACACTGTCGTTACTGGGACACATTTACTGGTAAAACAGTTCAGTCAGTCTGCTACCGGTGTTAATGATGTTGGACACCAGTTTACTGACCCATCTCTCTCTCTCTCTCTGTCTGTCTGTCTGTCTGAGCAGTAAGACAGATCGTGTTGCTAAAGGTGCAGAATGTTTCCAGAGGAGTTTAACTCTGAATCCGTTCCTCTGGTCGCCTTTCCAGAACCTCTGTCACCTAGGTAATTCACAGACACACACACCTGACCAGGTGAGTCCTGACACTAACTAACATCATCATGTGATTTACTTCTGTGTTCCAGGAGAGAAACCAGATCCAGATCAAGTCTTTAGGTTGTCCTCTCTACACAACTCTTCTATAACACCGCTGCCTCCTTCTGTTAGCCCCGCCCAGAACCCCCCCCACCGCCTAGACACCGCCCTCATGGAGACGCCCCAGGACACCCTGGTATATAAAACACACCTCCACTACTCAGATTACTGAGGGTTTAATTAACTTTCAGTTTCAATGTCTTAAATCTGATTATCAGATTAAATGATCACATTAATGAGGTGGTTGTAGTCTGATAATCAAATTAGATGATCACATTAATGAGGTGGTTGTAGTCTGATAATCAGATTAGATGATCACATTAATGAGGTGGTTGTAGTCTGATAATCAGATTAGATGATCACATTAATGAGGTGGTTGTAGTCTGATAATCAAATTAGATGATCACATTAATGAGGTGGTTGTAGTCTGATAATCAGATTAGATGATGTTGACATGTTTTGTTTCCTTCTCAGGAGTTGAATCGTTTGAATCTAGAATCGTCTAACGGAAAGCTGATGTCTGATTTGTCGGTTTCCTACATTGACTCCTCCCTAATCTCCCCGGAGACTGGCTCCCTATTGGGTAACTCGGTTTCCATGGCGTCAGCTGGCTCCTTGTTGGCTAAACAGAACAAGCCCAAAAGTGGGCGGAGTTTACTTGGAGGACCTGCAGCACTCAGCCCGCTGACACCCAGGTGAGTTCTTGAACACATGTAACACCTCTACAGGTAAATGTTCCCATTTAACTCTATTGAAACCTGTATGAGGGGAAATTCAACCCACCAATAGAAACACTGCTGCTCTCTGTGATCAGTCGACTAATAGAAACACTGCTGCTCTCTGTGATCAGTCGACTAATAGAAACACTACTGCTCTGTGTGAAACACCTTGTTTTACAGTTTATTAATATTTGTTTATTACCCATGACATCACATCTTTTTAACCCAATGAGGGAATTTATATGAATACAAACGTAAAGAGAGTCCCCGTCTGTTGGTTTACCCGTCTGATGGTTTACCCCTCTGTTACAAGGTAATAAACACACAGGGACCTAACTAAGCCCAGACACCAAGTTAAACCTCTTACGGTGAGAGGACATGTTGGTGGTCCTTGTTGGTGGTCCTTGTTGGTGGTCCTTGTTGGTGGTCCTTGTTGGTGGTCCTTCTTGGTGGTTCTTCCGAGTTTCTTGGTTAAACTCGGGTGCGGAGCTTTCAGCTGCCCGAAAATAAAACCTGTGTGTTGATGACCTTGATGAGCGAGTGCAGTCGCACTTGCTGCTTGCTCTTGCCTCTGCTTGCATTTTCTTGCTTCAATTTGCCAGATATACCACATATATCACTCTTCAACGTTTGAGTGAAGACAAATCCAGAAAGTCGTCGAGCTATATGGGTTGTTAGCTAATGCTAACTAGCAGCTAAGCTAAAGCTAAGTAGCAGCAAGATGCCTCCCTTCTCCACGGACGACTACTACAAACTCCTACAGAAGATTGCAGTCTTGGAAACAAAAATCCACTGACTAGAAGTAAACGTGGAGGTAAATGGACTGTGTGGGAATGATACCACTTTACCATGGACTCAAAACACTGGAGAAACGCAAGCTAAGACACAGCTAACTATCACAACCAGGCCTACCAAGAAACAGGAGGAGAGAGCAGATAATGAATCTTCAAATGGTAGTCCTCCCTGGAACTCTCTCGGTGCAAAGCCGAAGAGAAAATCATACCCTCAGGATGTGGGAGGACGACTAACAGGCAGAGCCCAGCGCCCTGAGATTTGTGATGCGACTGGCTGGCCTACACTACCACACAGGCAGAACTCCTCTTCAACCCCTGCACTCAGACGGACAAAGCCAAGGACAGCTGAGAAAAGTAAAACCTCCACAACAACCAAGCCTACAATTTCAAAACAGATTTGCTCCATTGTCGCAGGATCCTAAATCTCCATCTGATGACCTGGATAAGCAGCTATCTCCTCAAAGCAGGGTAAGAGAGTAAAAGGCCGCAGGCAAAGCTAATGACTGGGCCTGAGACTCTGATTGTTGGTGACTATGCTGTAAAAGATGTCAGAACACTGTGCAGCGAGAATACCAAAATACTCTGTTTTCCGAAAGATATGGTCTCTGACATGAGAGACAAAATCCTGGACATCGTGGCTGACTATCCCACGGTGAAAAACATCATCGTGCATACAGGAAGCTGTGATATTGTGAAACAACAGTCTGAAGTTCTGAAGCGAGACTTTATTGATCTGTTAAACACAGTCAGCTCTGTCAAGGCTGAGGTGTTTATCAGTGGCCCTCTTCCACCAGTCAGAGGAAGCGATGAAGGATTCAGCAGGCTGTTTGCACTGAACAAATGGCTGTCAACTGCATGTACTGACCATTCAGTACATTTTATCAACAATTTCTACTTTTTCTGGGAGCGTAGACATCTTTTTGAGGCACATGGAGTTTGCTTGAACAAGTCAGGGGTAAAACTGTTTACCTCTAACCTATTTTTCTCCCTGCGTCATCCGTCTGTTCCTACTGCCAAGGACAAGAGACAAGAGGAGACTAAATAAGAGAACCACACAGCATCGCCATGGAGACCTTACGGGAAGGATGCCCCCGCCTAGCGACAGCCAAAAGGAGGAGTCTCCAACCTCATCATCAGGGACCGCCTCTGATCTCCCACTTTCCCCACCCTTCCGAGACGAGGAGTCTTTACCTCCCTCCCCAGCACCTACTTCCACCCCCCAAACTCCATCCAGGTCCCTTTCCTCTCTTGCACTCTCCCAATCCTCCCCCCACCTGGAGTTCACTGACCACATGAAAGAGCTGGTCATTGCTGGAACCAAACGCACTCCTCGCCCCACTCCTCGACGTACAGCTCCAGCCCCACCCCCGAAACTGGCTCCTAGTCCTCAGCCAGTTTTGACACAATCGGCGAAGTTAAAGCGCCCTGCCCGTCCTCCACCTCGGCTCCACAACCATCCTGTCTCCCCTACCTGATAAAGGCAGGGCAAGGCAGGCCGGTGCAGAGGACTCGGAGCTGGAGTGATGTGATCCACTATCTTGGAGGCTATAATTGATATCTTCTGGGTCCAGGCTACAAGGCTAATGACACCAATGACTCTCTCCAGGAAAAGTCGGGGCCCTGTATGCAGCTAGCCTTCTCAATTCCTGTCCTGTTAGTTTATAGAAAAAGAAAGGTGAGGCTGCGAAGAAACAATAGTAAACCATCAAACTTAACATACATTCCTCGTCAGCCTGTCCAAATAAATTGGGCAAAGAAAGCTTTAACCACATTAAACTTAGCTTTATTAAATGTCAGGTCTCTGCCAGGAAAAACATTTTTAATCAATGATTTTATTGTTAGGCACAAACTGGACATTTTATTTTTAACTGAAACTTGGTTAAATCAAGATAACAGTGCAGCTGTTCTTATTGAATCAACAGCTCACAACTTCAGGTTCATGAGTGAAACAAGAGTGCATAAGAAAGGAGGTGGAGTTGCTATTTTATTTAATGATTCTCTTCAATGCAAGCAGATGTCCTTTGGTCATTTTAGTTCTTTTGAATATGTGGCTCTGAATTCCACTCGAGCTTTATTCCTAAACATTTACAGACCGCCTAAATACTGTGCAACCTTCTTTGATGAGTTTACTGAACTGCTGTCTATAATCTGTATTGATTTTGACTGTGTTGTTATTGCTGGTGATTTTAATATCCATGTTGATAATCCCCAGGACAGAGGGTCTATAGAACTATGTGATGTCCTTGATAACTATGATCTGACTCGGCATGTGACAGGACCCACCCACAACAGGGGGCACACTCTGGACCTAATCATCACCAAAGGTGTAAACATTTCCAAGGTCGCTGTGACTGATGTTGCACACTCTGATCATTTCTGTGTTTTCTTTGAGAGTGCAATCTCCTTGCACACAAATGTCCAAACCGAGGTTGTGACAAAGCGTTACATCTCTGAAAACACCAGTGAACTATTTATTCAGAAGTTCTGCTCCTCACCAGCCCTCTCTTGCATCTCAGTCAATGAGCTTGTAGATGGCTTCAATTTTAAAGTTAAAAATATTATTGATGCCATTGCACCCACTAAAGTGAAGATTGTCTCGGGTAAGCAAAGATCTCCTTGGAGAAATGCTACGCTGGTCAGAATAGATAAACGAGAGTCGGAAAGCTGAGCGCAGGTGTCGAAAAACTAATCTCCAGGTTCACTGTGACATGACATCTATAAAGAGAGACTTTGCAATTATCATTTGGAACTTAGAAATGCAAGGCAGTCCTCCTTCTCTGACATCATAACCAAAAACAATAACAATACACGCGCCTTATTTGCTACCGTCGACAGGCTAACAAAATCCTCCAGTGTCGGTAGCTGCTGAGCTCCAATCCACCTGGGCATGCAATCAATTTGCCTCCTTTTTTACTGACAAAATTCAGAAAATTAGACAAGCAGTCAGTGCCTCCACACCAACCACAGGATATGTGTTGTCCCCATCTCTGAATAACATCCATTCAAATATCATGACACAATTTCATTAAATCGACCGTAGAAGCCTAGAAGACATTATACAACATCTGAAGTCATCCTCCTGCTGCTTGGATATTCTACCAACACACTTTTTCAGAAATATTTCAAACTGCATGACCGCTGATCTTTTACAAATTGTAAACACATCCCTTCTCTCAGGTGTCTTCCCACAAGCCCTAAAAACTGCAGTTATTAAACCGCTCCTAAAGAAGGCTAGTTTAGACTCCGCAACAATGAAAAATTATAGGCCAATATCAAACCTCCTATTTTTAAGTAAAATAATTGAAAAAGCGGTTTTCCAACAGCTGAACAAATTCTTGGCCGTAAATAACTGCTTTGATGTCTTCCAGTCAGGCTTTCGACAGCACCACAGTACTGAAACTGCTCTTGTTAAGGTTTTCAACGACATCCACTTAAACACAGACAATGGCAGAAGTTCAGTCTTAGTATTACTGTATCTCAGTGCTGCATTCGACACGGTCGACCATGCCATACTCCTAGAAAGACAAAAAATCTGGGTGGGACTTTCTGGAACAGCGCTTACCTGGTTTGAATCCTACTTGAAGGACCGAGAATACTTTGTGTCTGTAGCGAATTACACATCAGAGCTGACTAAAATGACATGTGGTGTTCCCCAAGGTTCAATACTGGGGCCTCTTCTGTTCAACATCTACATGCTTCCACTAGCTCAGATTATGGAAAACAACAAAGTGTGTTATAATTATGCAGACGACACACAAATCTACATAACTATATTCACCAGGGGACTATAATCCCATACAAGGGCTGGGTAACTGCGTTGAACAAATCAACAACTGGATGTGCCAGAATTTTCTTCAATTAAACAAAGATAAAACAGAAGTAATTGTTTTTGGTACCAAGGACGAAAGATTGAAAATCACCGCTCGGCTTCAATCACTGATGTTAAAACCCACAAACCAAGCCAGAAATCTAGGTGTAGTTATGGATTCAGACCTCAACCTGAACAGCCATATCAAGACAATTACAAAATCAGCCTACTATCACCTGAAGAATATATCAAGGATTAGAGGACTTATGTCTCAACAGGACTTGTAAAAACTTGTCCATGCATTTATCTTCAGCAGACTGGACTACTGTAACGGTGTGTTTACAGGTCTCTGCAAAAAGTCTGTCAGAAAGCTGCAGCTGATTCAGAACGCTGCAGCTCGAGTCCTCACTAAGACCAGGAGGGTGGATCACATCACTCCAGTTCTGAGGTCTTTGCACTGGCTTCCTGTCAAACAAAGAATTGACTTTAAAATCCTGCTGTTGGTTTACAAAGCACTGAATGGTTTAGGGCCAAAATATATCTCTGATCTGCTGCTACCTTATGAACCATCCTGACCCCTTAGGTCGTCTGGGACCGGTCTACTTTTTGTTCCCAGAGTCAGAACTAAACATGGAGAAGCATTCAGTTTTTCTGCTCCACATATCTGGAACAAAGTCCCAGAAAGCTGCAGGTCTGCTGAGACCCTCAGCTCCTTTAAATCAAGATTGAAGACTTTTCTGTTTGCTGCTGCCTTTAATTGAACCAGATTCAATTAATATATTAATCAATTTCCTGCATTTCTGCATTTTACTACTGTATTTTATTTCTTGCACTGTTTTTTAATGAATGTTCTTAATTGTTTTTAAATCTCCTTTTCTTTTGCCTTATGCGTTGATGCTTTTAATGGTTTTATGTGAAGCACTTTGAATTACCTTGTTGTTGAAATGTGCTATACAAATAAACTTGCCTTGCCTTGTGTTGGCAGAGCGTTTCCTCTGAAATAAAGGGTATTCTACTTCCTTATAACCGGCACAAAGTCAACATTAACGGGCAGAGAACGGGGCGTAATCTGTTCTCAGGATCGAAAAACAAAACAAAAACAGTCTGACCTAGGTTCTTTTAAAAGCAACAGTTCTTCTCCGTGCCTCCTTCTCCGACGCGAGTCAGACGGGAAAGGCGGTGCGTTAAGGTACACTGTGATATTTTATCAACTCGGTGACATCTGGTCATAAACCCGGCAGTCCCGCCTCGGCATTCCTGGCCTCGTACAATGAGGACCCAGCGAACTCAGCCTTGAGTTTTGGTCAACCAAAACTCAGAATTCACACGTAGGTGTAAAAATGTTTCTTGGGGGTTTGGTGTTGTTATCTTAACTCGGATCAGGCTTTTGTCTTTTCCTTTGATGAGCAGCACATGGTCCCAACACTTCTTTACCTTTTGTCTTTTCCTTTGATGAGCAGCACATGGTCCCAACACTTCTTTACCTTTTGTCTTCTTACAGACAAATGTTTACATCATTCTTAACATTCATTGTTTTCTATAGTTTTGGCATTCTGCCCCTGGAGCCCAGCCCAGGAGACCCCACGTATCTACAGAACTATTCAGCTACCATGGAAACACAATCGACGGCTCCGAGCAAGAAGGTACACACGCACTCTAAACACACACACTTTACACACATTATACACACACATTACACATATAGGGGCTGCTCTACAAGAGACCTGCTGAAGCTTCATGATGAACCTGGTTCGTTCTGTGTGTGTCTCTCAGTCTGTCTCCAGGATCAGTCAGTCAAAATCTGTCTTCAGTCAGAGTGGAAACAGCAGAGATGTTCTCCCCATCCCCTTCAACCAATCACAGAGCTCCGCCCCTCACACTAGGTAACTATAGCAGCCACTCTGTCCGTCTGATGACCTGTCTGTCTGTTGACATATCTGTCTGATGACCTGTCTGTCTCTCAGTGGCTCCCCTCAGGTCCTCAGTCCCAGTATGTCTGGTCCTCCAAACGTTCAGCCCAGAAGAAGCTCCAGACTGTTTACTAGTGCCAGTTCTACTGCCAAGGTACTGTTACTACAGTAATACTGCAGTACTACAGCACTATAATGCTGAACTAATACTGATTGAAGGAGTACTTTACGGTGGAGTACTTTACAGCATCCTAACGTCTGTCTCTGTTTCTGCAGGAGAACAGCAAGAAGTTAAAGATGAAGTTTCCTACAAAGATCCCCAACAGGAAAACTAAATGTAAATCAGCAAAGACGTCAAATAGCAGCAACCTGAACGAGAGTCTGGACATCCTGAGACTGGACGCCAGTCTGAGTCTACCAGACACCAAGATCCCCCAGTACCAAAGGGCTGCTGCAGGTAATAATACTAATACTATGAAATACTGCAGTACTCAGTCTGAGTGTGAACATGATCTTACACTTAAACCTGAACCCTCTACAATAAGAACAGGAAGTTACACTGACGTTATAAACATGTTCTGTGTTTACACAGACAGTGTGATGGCGTTGCTACGGGAGATTGGACGCGGTTACCAGGTGTTGTGCTCGTACAACTGCAGAGAAGCTATCAACATCCTGACCTCACTGCCTCCTCAGCACTACAACACCGGCTGGGTCCTCACACACATCGGCAGGGCTTACTTTGAACTGGCCGAGTACACACAGGTAACACACAGGTGACGCACCTTATTGACAGCTGCGTCAATAAGGTGTGGCCCGTGAAGAACCCTGAAGCGCCACTCCTACATTTTATACTTGTGGGGGTGACCTGATTGGCGTTTGGTTTCTGTTCACGTGGGTCATGATGTCATAATGTTTGTTTGTAGGCGGAGCGTCTGTTCAGCGAGGTTCGTAGGATCGAGTCGTACAGAGTTGAAGGAATGGAGATTTATTCAACTACACTGTGGCACCTGCAGAAAGACGTGGCGCTGTCCGCCCTGTCCAAAGACCTGACCGACATGGACAAGAACTGTCCCGAGGTAAGAACTGGTCCTGTCCTCAAACTGGACTGAGCTTGGATGTTTGGTTCTGCCCGGCCTTAAACCTGGACCCTGTCAGACATGACAGGGTCCAGCCTGACCCGACATCAAGGGTGTGGTTTTTTGAGAATAACTCATTTGACTAAAAAACAACCATATATCAGATCTGAATGGACGAAATATTCAAGTTGAAAATCTTCCTTGGATAATTCGATGAGAATGAATAGAAACCAAATCCATGAACCTATAGAGGGATAGATTCAAAATCAAAGTGAAAAACCAAACCCACGTGCCTGTATGCCCCCCGACAAAGTCTGGGCATGCTCCTGATGAGACGACGGATGGTGTCCTGGTGGATATCCTCCCAAACCTGGATCAGGGCATCAGTAAGGTCCTGGACAGTCTGTGATCTGTGATCTTGGCGGCGTTGGATGCAGAATACAAAACGTCTGTGAGGTTTTTTTTTATTGGATTGAGGTCTGACCGTGAAGACAATGGCATCAATGCCTTCGTCATCCAGGAACAGCCTACACACACTGACCACATCCTGGACATGGAGGAACCCAGGGCCCACTGCATCTGGAGGAACCCAGGGCCCACTGCATCTGGAGGAACCCAGGGCCCACTGCACCAGCGTAGGGTCGGACAATGGGTCTGAGGATTCTATCCCGGTACCTCACAGCAGTCAGGGTACCGTTAGTTGCACCTGGAGGTTTGTGCGACCCTCCAAGGATCTGCCTCTCCAGACCTTCAGTGACTCACAGTCAAATCAGTCCTGCTGGATGATGTTGCAGGCAGCATAACATTCTGGCTCACTAGCTCACTGTAGGTCATGTTGTAGAGCTCCGGGAGTGCTCCTCCTGTTCCTCCTCACACAAAGGAGCAGATACCGGTCCTCCTGCTGGGTCGTTGACCTTCTACGGCCCGGTCCAGGTCCTATATAGTCACCTGTGCTCTGGTCACCTTTCTGTCTCTGATAACCTGTCTGTCTCTGCAGGCCTGGTGTGTAGCAGGAAACTGTTTCAGTCTGCAGAGGGAGCATGACATCGCCATCAAGTTTTTCCAGAGAGCCATCCAGGTGAGCCCCTGTTACCGTGGTTACTGTTTGGGGCGGTTTCACCTGTAGGTCTCTTGTGTGTCTGACCCGTCTTTCTGTCCTCCCGTCTGTCTATCAGGTGGACCCGGGCTTTGCTTACGCCTACACTCTGTTGGGTCATGAGTTTGTTCTGACGGAGGAGTTGGACCGAGCTCTCGCCTGCTTCCGTAACGCCATCAGAGTGAACAACAGACACTACAACGCCTGGTACAGTGACCTCTTTAGTTTATTGATCACAGGGCCGATGGTTCGAGACCCGGTTCCTCTGACAGTGTCTGTGTTGCTCTAGGTATGGTCTGGGGATGATTTACTACAAACAGGAGAAGTTCAACTTGGCAGAAATCCACTTTAAGAAAGCTTTGAGCATCAACCCTCAGAGCTCTGTGCTGCTCTGTCACATCGGAGTGGTACGTAGCTCGTAGCATCCGCCATCGATTACAGCTTCAGTCTTCTGCTATCAATTAGTGATTGATGGATTCTGTGTTTGTGCAGGTGCAGCATGCGTTGAAGAAGTCTGATGCAGCTTTAGAGACTCTGAACAGAGCGATCGTGATCGACCCCAAAAATCCACTCTGCAAGTTCCACCGTGCCTCCATACTCTTTGCCAACGACAAGTACAAGGTAATCAATACCGATTTATATCAATCAATTCAGCCCTAACTATAAGCTCCTTAAGATATGATGGTACTCTCTAGTAGGATAATATGGTACTATAAGCTCTTTAAGTTATGATGGTGCTCTCTAGTAGGATAATATGGTACTATACGCTCCTGTTATGCCCGATGCCTCTCGGTACCAGAGGGGGTAGCATATACCGTCTCTCTGACCCGTCTCTCTCTCTCTCTCTCTGACCCGTCTCTCTCTCTCTCTCTGACCCGTCTCTCTCTCTCTCTCTGACCCGTCTCGCTCTCTCTCTCTCTCTGACCCGTCTCGCTCTCTCTCTCTCTCTGACCCGTCTCGCTCTCTCTCTCTCTCT
>NW_022280861.1:0-3971 GCF_004355925.1 Anarrhichthys ocellatus | reverse complement strand
CTCTCTCTCTCTCTCTCTCTCTCTCTCTCTCTCTCTCTCTCTCTCTGACCCGTCTCTCCCTGAACTGTCTGTCTTTCTGCAGGCTGCTCTTCAGGAGTTGGAGGAATTGAAACAGATCGTTCCCAAAGAGTCTCTGGTTTACTTCCTCATAGGAAAGGTAATGACTTTAACCCTTTCATGCGTTTAGTTACATCTTCAGACTCGGTACACGGTGTCACTAGTTAACTAAGTAATGTTTTAGATGTATAAAGTGTATTTAGTAGTTTAGATACTGTGTTTAATGAATAGACTGGTGGTTGTTCTGTAAACCTGTGTGTCTGTCTCTTTACCTGGCCCCGCCCCCTCAGGTGTATAAGAAGCTGGGTCAGACTCACCTGGCTCTGATGAACTTCAGCTGGGCGATGGACTTGGATCCTAAAGGAGCAAACAACCAGATCAAAGAAGCCATCGACAAGAGATACCTGCCAGAGGACGAAGGTGAGACAGGTACAGCCATGTGATGATGTCATGATGTGAGAGATCAGTTCAGCTGATGTTCTTTAGTTTAATGTGTTATTATAGACTCAGGACCAGCTGGTCTCTGTCCACCTGTCTCTCATTACCTGTCTGGGTACATCCCAAGTCTCTTAACTGCATCCCTGTTTCCCTCACTTGGGTCCTTTCCTTGCGTCTTAGTCCCTCCCACCAGGGATGCATGGAGGAAACCAAGCGAGGAAATATGTTTTAGGAGACATGAGACGTCCTTTCCTCCATATTGATGGCCATCCCAAAGCTCTAATGTAGCTCTGAGGAGAGAGGAGTGAGGAGAGAGGAGGGATCTCTGAGGAGCCATGAGCGAGGACGCACAAGAACAGACTTCCAGGAAGTGTTTTAACAGCTGACACGCCCCCTCATTGTTCATCAGTCATGTGATTGGACGCTGCAGTCAGAGAGAGCTGGAGAGACTAAACACTTTTTACATCATTCCTGAGTGTTTGAGTTTTATCATTTAAGAGAAACAATAATCATATTCTGGGTTATTTAATATCGACGTCACAATCTGAATTTCAAAACGTACAGACGCAAATAATTCACAAATAAGACGATCGCATTCCGCCGGTAGAAATGCATCCAGATCTCATAAACAGAACACAGGACACAGTTTGTTAACAGACTACAGAGAGAAACACCTCTACAGTGGTGATTACTGTGTCTTTATTAGTATTATTAGTTAGTTATTAAGTACAGTGATCATGTGAATGCACACAAACTTATCAAAAGTCTCTCCAGCTGTTAAAGCCGACTGACAGCTGATCCAGCTGTGATCATCTGATCCACCGTCATCAGAAACAGACGTCGCTTCACGTGACGCAACTGAGGAAAGGACGTCTCATGTCTCCTAAAACATATCTCCTCGTTTCCTCTCTCCTCGCATGGTTTCCTCCATGCTTCCCTGCTGGGAGGGACTAAGACGCAAGGAAAGGACCCAAGTGAGGGAAACGGGGATGACATTAAGAGACTTGGGATGAACCCTCTGTCTCTCTCTCTCTCTGTGTCCACCCGTCTCTCATTATGTGTCTGTCTCTGTCTCCACCTGTCTAGCTGCTGAAGTGGACGACAGTCAGGACAGCAGTATCATGACAGACGCTGACGACACGCAGCTCCACACGGCCGAGAGTGATGACGTCCTTTAACCCCGCCCCCTATCATTAACCCCGCCCCCTGCTCATGCCAAGCCCTGCCCCGATTGGCTGGAGCAGTACTATTGCTAGACAACATTCTGACAGACGGATGTTCAGTCACGCTCTGCCCCTCCTCACTGTCTTCTGATTGGCTGAAACAGACTGCTGCTGCCCTGAAGCCCCGCCCCCTGCCCCTCTTCCTCATATGTCATCAAGCTTGTCTTCTGACATCACAGCTGTTTTTTATGTTCTTTTTATCATCGTTATGAAAATAAATCAATAAAAATGTGTAAACCCCGCCGTCTGTCGACTTCTTGCTACCAACAGCCAATCAGAGCTCTCTGCAGTGATTGGACCAGGTGAGTGAATATTGATTATACCTGTGACAGTCGGGTACAGTTCATGTGTGACTCCAGCAGGTGGAGGTGTGATCACACAAAGAAGAAAAGATTCATGAGGAAACGGCAGAAGAAGAAAACTCAGGTGACAAAGTGGTTCGTTAGTCGACGGACCCTAACCCAGAGCCAACAGTGCAGACAGAGCTAATTAGTTAATAAGTATTATGCAAGAACATTGTGGTCATTATTAGTATTATTCAGGAATAAAGCTATTGTACATTATTAATACTGCGTTTGAGCAGCATTTTACAGTCACTACTTTATTTCCTGTTGGTTCCTTATTGTATTTTTTTTGTAAAATGTATTCTATATGTGTACTTTCTCTGGTAATATGTCAACGTCATAAATATTATCAATCTGTAAAATGATAGAAGTCATTGTTATCGTTTGTACAATATTTAAATATTTAAACATATGTAACTCAAGTAAAGTACAGTTGGATGTATTAAAGTACAAGTACCTCAGAAGGTATATTTATAAATTAGAGGTATTAAAGTACTTCATCAGTGATGCAGCAGGTTACCATGGCAACAGCAGCCTCCTCTCCCAGCATGCAGCAGGAGAGCGCCTCCCTCAGAGAGCGGCAGCAGACGGACGGACCGCAGCCAGGAGGTAAGACACCACCTGTCTCTGTCCTTCACCTGTCTGTCTCTGCTCCACGTCTCACCACAGCTCCGCTGTTCTCAGGCTCTGCGGCGGCCGAAGCGGCAGACACATGCCGGTATTTTTCCGCCCCGCTACCGCTCGTTACCGCTCGCTGCACCGCTCCACCGCCGTCCGTGTGCCTGTTAGCCTGCAGGCTAATGTAGCTTCAGGTCAAAGACAGGAGAGAGAACGAGGTGAACGTGCACGTGTCAGTGCGGATGATTGACAGGTGTTTTTAGGAACATAGTTAATTTAACAAGTTTATTGTGTTGGTCATCTTCTCCTCTCCTCCCTCCTCTCCTCTCTTCCTCCTCCACCCTCTCCTCCATCCTCCTCTCTTCCTCCTTCTCCTCCTCGTCCTCTCCTCTCTTCCTCCTCCACCCTCTCCTCCCTCCTCTCCTCTCTTCCTCCTTCTCTTCCTCCTCCACCCTCTCCTCCATCCTCTCCTCACCTCCTTTCCTCCTCTGTAGTAGTGATGATGGATGGAGACACGCCCCCCCTCGGATATGGCCCCGCCCCTGAAGAGCAGTGCATACTGGGAGGTAGGAATCTGATCAACATATTGATCGACTTATTTATCAATTATTAAGATGAGATGAGAGGAAACTTCTACTCTATCGTCTCCTCCGCCTCATCGTCTCCTCCTCCTCCTCATCGTCTCCACCTCCTTGTCCTCATCGTCTCCTCCTCATTGTCTCCTTATCTTTATCGTCTCCTCATCTCATGAATACACGAGTACATGAATACATGAGTACACAAATACACAAAGTATTCAAGAGTACATGAATACCTAAATGAACGAGTACATGAATACATGAGGACCTATATACACGAGTACACAAATACTAGTGCTGGGCAAGTTAACGCGTTATTATCGCGTTAACAAATTTATTAATTAACGGCAACAATTATATTATCACACGTTAACGCAGTTTTTTTTTTTTTTTTTTTTAAATTATTAAGCGGACATTTTTAACACAAGAACCGGTATATATATATTTATATATTATATATATATATTATATATATTATATAAAATATATAAAATATATGTAATATATAAGATATATAATATATATATTATATATATATTAAATATATATATATTAAATATATATATATATATACACACACACAGTGTGTGTATATGTATGTATGTATGTATGTGTGTGTGTATATGTATGTATGTGTGTGTATATGTATGTATGTATGTATGTGTGTGTATATGTATGTATGTGTGTGTGTATATGTATGTATGTGTGTGTGT
>NW_022280860.1:14433-16606 GCF_004355925.1 Anarrhichthys ocellatus | reverse complement strand
CTCCATCTATCTCCTCATTCATTTCATTCTGCAGTAGTTGAGGAGGAATTTATAAAGAACGTATCATCAGAAACAGCTGTAGAGCCTGACGTTCGTGTTGTTTCTCTCTGTTTATCTTCTAAAGAAACATTTGGGTATTTTTCATCCTGGATCTTATTCTAATAACAAATGAATAAATAATTAAAGTAATTATAATTAAATATAATAATAAACACGCTGTCTGGATTAGCTACTGAAGTTAATTGCAGAGGGAGCTGCTTAAGACTTAAAGTCATTGTTGTGCAGCTGACTGTGAAAGAAAATCCTTCACCTCGGAAATAGTTAAAAGTCCTAATATGGTCACTTCCTGTTCACTGGTTGCAAATAAACAAGATGACGACGGCCGAAACGTTGAACTCAAGGCTTCAAAACCAATGAGTGAGTCCACTTCTTATAAACGGTCTATGTTCACAATTCACACAAAGAAAGAGTGAGTAAACTCCTCCAAACAAGAATACAAATCAAACGAATAATGACAAATATATTTAAATATGTGTTGATGCTCCAAATATTTGGTATCCACCTTCCACAGTGTCAAAGGTCGTATGTTGTTCTCTGAAGATGCTGATTTGGCTCCATGTGGACTTGTTTGTGCCCCACTGATCCACATCACCACCTCCCTCTAAAACTCCCACAATCCCCCTGTGATCCCGTCTCACCTCCAGGCCCAGCTCTCTCCTGTCTGTCTGCGACCTCATCGCTCAGTCTCTCTCATCAGGATCAGATTTTTTTTTTTTTTTTATGTTGGTTAATTATTTCCTAATTAGTGTGCGTGTTAATTAGAATAGTGGCTAATGTTAATTAGCTGTATTAATGGGAGCTGCTGTAACACCTGCCCCCAGCGCCGGGCCAGACATCTTCATCTCAAACCATCGTCAGCTTCCTGACTCGGATTGTTGATGGGAACTGTAAGAAAAAACATCTTCTACTAGTTATGGATTAGAGATTTGATATTAAAGGTTGGAGTTTTTGTTGGAAACAATGTCAAATTTATCTGGAAATATAAAAACATGACATTGGATGTCAGTTCAGTTCTGTCTGTCCTTAGAAGTTCTGAGTCTTCATTTAGATAAATTAGCTTTAAGGCTCTAAAACCGTTTTAAGAATTGTTTGTCTTCATTTTAAATTCATTGCACGTATTAAAATATGTTACATACAGGAGACGATGTAGTCGTTGTGACGTCACTCGTTTTTAAACCTCGAGTTCGGCGTTTCGGCCGTCGCCATCTTGTTTTTTTTGCAACCAGTGAACAGGAAGTGACCATATCTGGACTGAGGAGGAGTGACGTAGAGACGCCGTATACGTCTCTGGTAGAGACCTGTCAATCACTGTGTAGCCCCGCCCTAAAGCATCCCCTGCTTTATGGTCTGTTTGACAACATTTCAGAAACCTTGTGCTCAAAGGCACTTTGGCAGTCACCGTTTCTACTTCTATTCTTGTTTTTTTTAAAACAAACGCTGGTTGATTTTTATACTCAGGGATTCAGCAGCATTTTAGCATCTTAAACGCACGCACACGCACGCACACATACACACAGGTTGCTGACACGTCAGACAAAATTAGCTGATCTCCCAGCATGCTCTAGTGATGCAGACCTAAAACACTATTAAGAAAAAAACGACAACCGATCCAAAGAAAGTGATGATCACCTGAAAAATCAATAACATCTCTTCAGTTCCACACACACACACACACACACACACGCACACACACACACACACACACACACACACACACAGAACAATAGTGTATTGGTTAAAGACACAGCAGCATGAAGGAGGAAACGTCTCTGATTGGCTCAGAGATGCTGAATGACAGACAAGGTCAGGCTCACTTCATCGTATTCTAGTTTCTACTCACAAATGAAACGATGAGAAATAACTTCTGGTAAATATTATGTGGAGGATGGACGGAGGAGAGCAAAGAGAAGGAAGGAGAGAGGACGAGTGGAGGAGGGAGAGAAAACATCTAAAGTCTCCAGCAGCGTGTTTAGTCATTTATTTAGTGTTTATCTTCTTCTGACGATTCATCAGAGAAACAAGGTGGGAGATTTTATTTAGAAAATGCATTCTGTGTCTCTCTCTCTCACACACACACACACACACACACACACACACACACACACACACACAC
>NW_022280860.1:12033-14423 GCF_004355925.1 Anarrhichthys ocellatus | reverse complement strand
CACACACACACACACACACACACACACACACACACACACACACACACCAGCTTTAGGGTCTCATTAACGTTGTTTCAGTGATAAATAACTTGAACCGTTCCAGCAGGTAAGATTACATTTCTCTATATCTCTTTACTTTCTGACCCTGCTGCTCCTTTGTGTGTGTGTGTGTGTGTGTGTGTGTGTGTGTGTGTGTGTGTGTGTGCACGTGTTATGGGTTACGACAAGTGAAAACATATTTGAGATGAGTTTGGAAGCAGATATACATTTGAAGAAGTGAAGACATTGTTTAAATTTAATTAGAACAATGTTACACTTTTTGGATATCTGGCAACATTTAAAGAGACATATTTTTTAAACTAGGACATCTTTAAAAAGTTACGGTATTTTAAGAAATGAAATGCATTTACAGCAAAAAATAGGACATTTTAAAGAAAACTTCTTTTACCGTTTGTTTAAAGATTAAAAGTCTACTTCAGGGTAACGCTTTTAGATTTGGGTTCAGGTTAAAGTTAAATACAGGATGTTAATGAGAGTCCTCATGAGCGCTGGTATGAACACCTGTTATTTGTGTTACATCCCTGAAATAATAAAACATAATAGAAAACATTACAATCCATCGTCAGCAGAATTCACGGAGCTAAACATTCTGCCGATTCCTCCTGCAGCAGGTAGACTGACCTTGTGTTTCATTTACTGATAATTACATGTTTTTTTTTTCCACAGAGGCTTTAATTAGAATGTTAGAAATATTGATTTCCTCCATCACCTCCCTCCATCCCTCCTTTCCTCCATCCCTCCATCCCTCCTTTCCTCCCTCCACCCCTCCTCCACCAAAGTGTTTGAAAATCAGACAGAAACAGAGACGAGGCAAAGAGAGATAGAAGACACGGAAAAACTAGAATATAAAATAAAAAACAATAATAAATATTCTGTAAAAATATGTTTTATTTTACTTTTCAGAGCCTGTTTTATCATCACACTCGGTATCACTGCTGAACACAGAACGTTAGCGTCTGCATGTGTTTCAGATGATTTCATTATTAAGCTATGAAATATGAAATATGATGGATTAAAAGCAACCTGGAATCATTTAGGAGAAATCCAGTCATTCATAAATTGGAAAACATTTGAGTTTGTTGACACTTCCAATACTAACTTAGTTTAGTCGTATGCTGAATGCTAGCAGCTAACAGTTGAGCTGCTAACACTACAGTTGCACTAATTTCACTTTATTAATAAATCAAATGCCTTCATGTAACTTCAACCAAATCAACTCTGCAGCTCTATGGAGCGTTTTATCCTCTTTTATGTATCTTTTCTCATCATTTTTATGTATTTTCCAACGAAAATCCAGCAACACGAGTCAATTTCCGCTCGTTAGACGCAGTCTTTTCAAAATAAACTTCAAAAGAAGCAGCTTAAGTTCAGTAAACAGTTCGTGGTTTGGGTTCAAAATAACAACAGAAGAGAAATAAATCAACATGTTTCTTCTCGTTTCGCACCATGAACAAACAGCTGGTGAAAGACGTGTCGGTCTACGAAACAAATTGATTTCGTAGGATATCTACAAATTACGGTGCATTATTTTTCATCGGTTTATCTACGAATGCTGGATGAGACCCGGCTGGACAGTTAGACACTAACTGGTGAACATTGGGGAGATTTTCAGCCCCAAAGAGCAAAATAGAGATAAAAGAATACAGCTTTAACGAACGAACTTCAGTAAACAATCTGCCACACGTGTGTTACGTTAAACCACTTCAGCTGCTGAAGTTATGAGCAACAAGTAGTTTAACATTAAGAGATCCAATCAGGAATTAATGGACGCCGTGAAGACGACGGTATGAATGGACGTTCATCGTTAAGAATGCTGCTAGCAGCTAGGTTCTGACGTAAACCACAGAATAGAGACGTCAAAGAATCCACTGTTCATTAATTAGCAACTTGATAATTAATTACATCTGTGAGTCATTATCACAAGTGCATTGTGGGACTGGAAATGATGTGGTCTCGTATACAAGCGGAGAGGAAGAAATGGAGAAACGGGGAGAATTAAAGGAATGATCAGCCGAGCTCACGGACCCGCTGACTTTATTTTCTGCAGGCTGAAGCAGAAAGACTTCGCTCAGTTTTTTTCTTTTTTGATGTTTGATTAATTATTTTGGTGCCAATCCATTTCTGCCTCCCTCAATATTTAATTAAAATATCATTTTAAAAACATAATTAAGTTTTTAATCCGACTGCGAATGAGTCTCGAGCAAAGCAAAGAAGACTCTCTCCTCTGTCTCACCCTATCGGCAAAATGGAAGCTGCCTGTGGGCTCACACACACACTCTCTCACACACACACACACACACACACACACACACACACACACACACACACAC
>NW_022280860.1:9946-12023 GCF_004355925.1 Anarrhichthys ocellatus | reverse complement strand
CACACACACACACACACACACACACACACACACACACACACACACACACCCCTTTTGGTTTCTAGTAATGTAAAATGTTGTGATTTCTTCTATAGTGTGTGTAAACTTCTGTACTGTGCTGTACTGTGTGAGTGTGAGTGTGACAGTGTGTGTGTGTGTGTGTGTGTGTGTGTGTGTGTAAACACCCAGCATGCAGCCCGGCGGCTGCTGATGGCCGAGCTAATTATGCATGAAATCAAATATAATTTAAAAAACAACTTCACAAGAATCTCTCTCTTTATGCTACAGCACACACACACACACACACACAAACACACTCACACTCAGCAGGAGAGAGAGGCAGATGATGGTGATGATTGAGTGTGTGTTTGTTGTGCAGATCTGTGTGTGTGTGTGTGTGTGTGTGTGTGTGTGTGTGTGTAGGAGACACAGAGGGAAGCCCAACAACAGAAGATGCACAGATTGGTATTTGCTCTTTGTTTTAATAGAAAGGGTGAACTTGTGCTGCTCTGGATTTTATTTCCTGTTTCCTAAAAGACGAACACAAAGTGCAGGATGATAATCCTGAGCTGCAGTTTGGGCGGGATGCTCACTGATTGGCTGCTGTGACACACAATCATTAATGTGATTATAGTTTATATGGTGAATAATATTACTGATCGGACTTTTAGGAAGTGGTCAAGAGGTCACTTATCATCTTACATATAATATTAAAAATTACTTTATTGACTTCTTTTAGTTTGTTTAATTGATTTTAGCTGACATGCATTATTTTTGGTCCAGTTTATGTCTTTGGTTGAACTTCTATTTTTATTTTTGTTGTCTTGTGTTCAGCACTTTGTAAATTATTTTTTACAAATACAGTAAGTACACATTTTAAAGTACCTGTAATGCTACTGTATATTCTTATCCCTCTACTGTTCTGGAGAAATATATTTTCATACGATTGTTATAAATAAAAGCAATATTATGTTGATATTGACCTACTGTTTAAGGAGGCATTCTGAATAATACTTAATGTACTTCTGATAATAGAGTACTCTCTTCTGATTATATAACTTGTACTTAAAGTTTAGTTTGTAGGATCTGCAGATTGTAACCAACTGAAACTCCTCCGGTGTGTCAATATGAGAACTAAACACCAGAATGTCTCTAGAGCCGGTTTGATTTTGTCCCTTCTGTAACAAAAACACTTAACGATTGTTATTTTCAGGTGATTACTTTCAAGAAATCCCCCCCCCCCATCCTTAATAGTTGCTTTGTTGTACCTGTAACCACACCCATCAGTGATGTCACAGGGTCCTGCAGTACACCTGTGCATCACTGCAGCGAGGTGAGACAGTAAACCACTCGAGGTCTGCAGAAACTAGGTTTTAAGTAGGTCTAAGAAACAGTATATAATAATATATAATGTAGCCTTATCAAAGGCGACACAAAGTGAGTAAATAAATAAAGAACTACCTGCACGCTCGGCTGCTTCACATCATTAAAAATGCAGTTGGCTCCTCCAGAATCAAATTACCTTGAGCCGATTCAAAGGCCTCTCATATCCATCACCGAGCACCGTGCGGTCTCCAAAACAAGCAAATTAGATGTGGCGTTCATTTACGTGGCGGGTGGCGGAGGAGAATTAAGATTTTGGGGGTAAATAACACGTAATTAAGGTCCATTCGGACTAATTATTGTCTTCAGATGTAATCTGACGGCGAGCGTGTGGGACTGAGATGAACGTGTGACGTGACGGAGAGAGGAGAGCGAGTTCATCGCCCTCCAGTTTATTTGTTCTACTTCTCGATACAAATTCACCTCCTTTTACTCCTCCTCCTCCTATTCCTCCTCTCTCCCCCCCTCTACCTCCTCCTGCTTGGGCTTTCTGCTCTGTTCAAGGACACCATTCCAGTTATTTTCAATATCACAGACGGAACATAAATCAAAAGTAACGTGTGACACGGCGGCTGCAATCCTCAACCTCCACTGACTGATACACAGAGAGAGGAAAGGATGCAGGGAGAGGAGACAAGGGGGAGGACAGGATGGAGGGAGAGGAGACAAGGGGGAGGAAAGGATGGAGGGAGAG
>NW_022280860.1:8158-9936 GCF_004355925.1 Anarrhichthys ocellatus | reverse complement strand
GGGAGAGGAGACAAGGGGGAGGAAAGGATGGAGGGAGAGGAGACAAGAGGGAGGAAAGGATGGAGGGAGAGGAGACAAGGGGGAGGAAAGGATGGAGGGAGAGGAGATAAGAGGGAGGAAAAGATGGAGGGAGAGGAGACAAGAGGGAGAGGAGATAGGAGGGAGGAAAGTATGAAGGAAAGGATGAAGGAAAAGGAGACAAGAGGGAGGTAAAGATGGGGTGAAATCAACCAGATTCAAAAAGAAATCCACTGATTTGAGTAAAATACTAAATGAATGAAGAAGTTGATGAGTTACTTCACTTCAATAGAAGAAATTATCTGATTGGTAGATTATCTTTGACATGAGCCGGATGGAGAGATGGAGGAAGATAAAGAAAGAGATGAAGGAGGAGAGAACAAAGACGTGATGATGATGATGGAAAACATGTAAAAAGAGAAATGAAAGGAAAACAAAGAAAGGAACAATAAAAGGAGAGAGAGAAGCGCCTCTGGCCTCAGTGTTGTGACAGAAATGCTTTACGGCTGTTGGCATCTGCCACGACGTGCCACCATCGGCCCCGAGGGTCTTCTTCACCGCATTATTGTGGTTGCCACAGCGACAACGACAACAACATCCGCTCCGGGGGGAATTATTTACAAAAATAAATAAATAAAACGGGGCCCCCCAAATTAGCAGGGGGGAGACCGTTAGCATGGCTGCTCAGCTGGGACCGGATTCTGATCGTTTTACAGCCTCGTTAGTCGGCTCGGTCCACGCGGTCCCAGGTATGAACGTCCTCACGGGGGGATCGCTCAAAGAACTGCGTTTTAAGGCTTTAAAAATGCTAAATTCTCCCCTGCAAAGGCTTTTATTTTGAAAGGTAAGAGCAGAAGGAGATCTGGTCTGCGCTGCCTTTGTCAAGGTTGAAAGGATTAATAAAGTTTGCCCGTCTTTGTTCAGGCTACAGAGCCTCAGACTTCATATTAAAATAAAGAATATAGACACAACTCAACCCGTTCCTTACGACGTGATTGGTTGATGCTTTTATTCAAAGATGTAAAATCAACCTCATTGTTACAGATGACTAATGTTTCCGTTCTTTAGTGAAAAGAAAAACAGCTTGAAAATAATACATTGGTGTCACGAAAAAAGAAACTAAATTCAATACATTTTAAATGATGGTCCATTTAGAGTCAAATAGACCATAAAGCAGGGTAGGCTTTAGGGCGGGGCTACACAGTGATTGACAGGTCTCATATACGATTGTGACCAACATGAGTTAAACACCCAGAGAGCAGAGTCGACCAAGGGCTCCGTTTGATATTTAATATTTAATACGCTCAGCTAATCATGCTCAGACCTGGTGTGTGTGTGTGTGTGTGTGTGTGTGTGTGTGTGTGTGTGTGTGTGTGTGTGTGTGTGTGTGTGAAAGAGAGAGAGAGAGAAAGTGTGATGTCTCTCTGTCTTTTTTTGGTTTGTCTGCAGGTTATTTAATGATTTTTTTACATACAAGTGATTCATCATAATATTTCGAAGACAATCTTCTATTATTCTTCGCCTCCTTCCCTCTCTCCCTCCCTCCCTCCTTCCCTCTCTCCCTCCCTCCCTCTCACACACTTTCTCTTTCAGTTTCTCTCTGCAGAAGCATCATCTAACTCCTCGGTCAAAGCAGAATAATTGTCAATGAATATTTAACAAGGTTTCAGATGAAGGGATAGACATCATCCTCACACACACACACACACACACAAACACACACACACACACACACACACACACACACACACACACACACA
>NW_022280860.1:6670-8148 GCF_004355925.1 Anarrhichthys ocellatus | reverse complement strand
CACACACACACACACACACACACACACACACACACACACACACACACCCACACACACACACACACACACACACACACACACACACACACACACACACACACACACACACACACACACACACACACACACACACCAGGTCTGAGCATGATTAGCTGAGCGTATTAAATATTAAATATCAAACGGAGCCCTTGGTCGACTCTGCTCTCTGGGTGTTTAACTCATGTTGGTCACAATCGTATATGAGACCTGTCAATCACTGTGTAGCCCCGCCCTAAAGCCTACCCTGCTTTATGGTCTATTTGACTCTAAATGGACCATCATTTAAAATGTATTGAATTTAGTTTCTTTTTTCGTGACACCAATGTATTATTTTCAAGCTGTTTTTCTTTTCACTAAAGAACGGAAACATTAGTCATCTGTAACAATGAGGTTGATTTTACATCTTTGAATAAAAGCATCAACCAATCACGTCGTAAGGAACGGGTTGAGTTGTGTCTATATTCTTTATTTTAATATGAAGTCTGAGGCTCTGTAGCCTGAACAAAGACGGGCAAACTTTATTAATCCTTTCAACCTTGACAAAGGCAGCGCAGACCAGATCTCCTTCTGCTCTTACCTTTCAAAATAAAAGCCTTTGCAGGGGAGAATTTAGCATTTTTAAAGCCTTAAAACGCAGTTCTTTGAGCGATCCCCCCGTGAGGACGTTCATACCTGGGACCGCGTGGACCGAGCCGACTAACGAGGCTGTAAAACGATCAGAATCCGGTCCCAGCTGAGCAGCCATGCTAACGGTCTCCCCCCTGCTAATTTGGGGGGCCCCGTTTTATTTATTTATTTTTGTAAATAATTCCCCCCGGAGCGGATGTTGTTGTCGTTGTCGCTGTGGCAACCACAATAATGCGGTGAAGAAGACCCTCGGGGCCGATGGTGGCACGTCGTGGCAGATGCCAACAGCCGTAAAGCATTTCTGTCACAACACTGAGGCCAGAGGCGCTTCTCTCTCTCCTTTTATTGTTCCTTTCTTTGTTTTCCTTTCATTTCTCTTTTTACATGTTTTCCATCATCATCATCACGTCTTTGTTCTCTCCTCCTTCATCTCTTTCTTTATCTTCCTCCATCTCTCCATCCGGCTCATGTCAAAGATAATCTACCAATCAGATAATTTCTTCTATTGAAGTGAAGTAACTCATCAACTTCTTCATTCATTTAGTATTTTACTCAAATCAGTGGATTTCTTTTTGAATCTGGTTGATTTCACCCCATCTTTACCTCCCTCTTGTCTCCTTTTCCTTCATCCTTTCCTTCATACTTTCCTCCCTCCTATCTCCTCTCCCTCTTGTCTCCTCTCCCTCCATCTTTTCCTCCCTCTTATCTCCTCTCCCTCCATCCTTTCCTCCCCCTTGTCTCCTCTCCCTCCATCCTTTCCTCCCTCTTGTCTCCTCTCCCTCCATCCTTTCCTCCCCCTTGTCTCCTCTCCC
>NW_022280860.1:4583-6660 GCF_004355925.1 Anarrhichthys ocellatus | reverse complement strand
CTCTCCCTCCATCCTTTCCTCCCCCTTGTCTCCTCTCCCTCCATCCTGTCCTCCCCCTTGTCTCCTCTCCCTGCATCCTTTCCTCTCTCTGTGTATCAGTCAGTGGAGGTTGAGGATTGCAGCCGCCGTGTCACACGTTACTTTTGATTTATGTTCCGTCTGTGATATTGAAAATAACTGGAATGGTGTCCTTGAACAGAGCAGAAAGCCCAAGCAGGAGGAGGTAGAGGGGGGGAGAGAGGAGGAATAGGAGGAGGAGGAGTAAAAGGAGGTGAATTTGTATCGAGAAGTAGAACAAATAAACTGGAGGGCGATGAACTCGCTCTCCTCTCTCCGTCACGTCACACGTTCATCTCAGTCCCACACGCTCGCCGTCAGATTACATCTGAAGACAATAATTAGTCCGAATGGACCTTAATTACGTGTTATTTACCCCCAAAATCTTAATTCTCCTCCGCCACCCGCCACGTAAATGAACGCCACATCTAATTTGCTTGTTTTGGAGACCGCACGGTGCTCGGTGATGGATATGAGAGGCCTTTGAATCGGCTCAAGGTAATTTGATTCTGGAGGAGCCAACTGCATTTTTAATGATGTGAAGCAGCCGAGCGTGCAGGTAGTTCTTTATTTATTTACTCACTTTGTGTCGCCTTTGATAAGGCTACATTATATATTATTATATACTGTTTCTTAGACCTACTTAAAACCTAGTTTCTGCAGACCTCGAGTGGTTTACTGTCTCACCTCGCTGCAGTGATGCACAGGTGTACTGCAGGACCCTGTGACATCACTGATGGGTGTGGTTACAGGTACAACAAAGCAACTATTAAGGATGGGGGGGGGGGATTTCTTGAAAGTAATCACCTGAAAATAACAATCGTTAAGTGTTTTTGTTACAGAAGGGACAAAATCAAACCGGCTCTAGAGACATTCTGGTGTTTAGTTCTCATATTGACACACCGGAGGAGTTTCAGTTGGTTACAATCTGCAGATCCTACAAACTAAACTTTAAGTACAAGTTATATAATCAGAAGAGAGTACTCTATTATCAGAAGTACATTAAGTATTATTCAGAATGCCTCCTTAAACAGTAGGTCAATATCAACATAATATTGCTTTTATTTATAACAATCGTATGAAAATATATTTCTCCAGAACAGTAGAGGGATAAGAATATACAGTAGCATTACAGGTACTTTAAAATGTGTACTTACTGTATTTGTAAAAAATAATTTACAAAGTGCTGAACACAAGACAACAAAAATAAAAATAGAAGTTCAACCAAAGACATAAACTGGACCAAAAATAATGCATGTCAGCTAAAATCAATTAAACAAACTAAAAGAAGTCAATAAAGTAATTTTTAATATTATATGTAAGATGATAAGTGACCTCTTGACCACTTCCTAAAAGTCCGATCAGTAATATTATTCACCATATAAACTATAATCACATTAATGATTGTGTGTCACAGCAGCCAATCAGTGAGCATCCCGCCCAAACTGCAGCTCAGGATTATCATCCTGCACTTTGTGTTCGTCTTTTAGGAAACAGGAAATAAAATCCAGAGCAGCACAAGTTCACCCTTTCTATTAAAACAAAGAGCAAATACCAATCTGTGCATCTTCTGTTGTTGGGCTTCCCTCTGTGTCTCCTACACACACACACACACACACACACACACACACACACACAGATCTGCACAACAAACACACACTCAATCATCACCATCATCTGCCTCTCTCTCCTGCTGAGTGTGAGTGTGTTTGTGTGTGTGTGTGTGTGTGTGCTGTAGCATAAAGAGAGAGATTCTTGTGAAGTTGTTTTTTAAATTATATTTGATTTCATGCATAATTAGCTCGGCCATCAGCAGCCGCCGGGCTGCATGCTGGGTGTTTACACACACACACACACACACACACACACACACACTGTCACACTCACACTCACACAGTACAGCACAGTACAGAAGTTTACACACACTATAGAAGAAATCACAACATTTTACATTACTAGAAACCAAAAGGGGTGTGTGTGTGTGTGTGTGTGTGTGTGTGTGTGTGTGTGTGTGTGTGTG
>NW_022280860.1:2183-4573 GCF_004355925.1 Anarrhichthys ocellatus | reverse complement strand
GTGTGTGTGTGTGTGTGTGTGTGTGTGTGTGTGTGTGTGTGTGTGTGTGAGAGAGTGTGTGTGTGAGCCCACAGGCAGCTTCCATTTTGCCGATAGGGTGAGACAGAGGAGAGAGTCTTCTTTGCTTTGCTCGAGACTCATTCGCAGTCGGATTAAAAACTTAATTATGTTTTTAAAATGATATTTTAATTAAATATTGAGGGAGGCAGAAATGGATTGGCACCAAAATAATTAATCAAACATCAAAAAAGAAAAAAACTGAGCGAAGTCTTTCTGCTTCAGCCTGCAGAAAATAAAGTCAGCGGGTCCGTGAGCTCGGCTGATCATTCCTTTAATTCTCCCCGTTTCTCCATTTCTTCCTCTCCGCTTGTATACGAGACCACATCATTTCCAGTCCCACAATGCACTTGTGATAATGACTCACAGATGTAATTAATTATCAAGTTGCTAATTAATGAACAGTGGATTCTTTGACGTCTCTATTCTGTGGTTTACGTCAGAACCTAGCTGCTAGCAGCATTCTTAACGATGAACGTCCATTCATACCGTCGTCTTCACGGCGTCCATTAATTCCTGATTGGATCTCTTAATGTTAAACTACTTGTTGCTCATAACTTCAGCAGCTGAAGTGGTTTAACGTAACACACGTGTGGCAGATTGTTTACTGAAGTTCGTTCGTTAAAGCTGTATTCTTTTATCTCTATTTTGCTCTTTGGGGCTGAAAATCTCCCCAATGTTCACCAGTTAGTGTCTAACTGTCCAGCCGGGTCTCATCCAGCATTCGTAGATAAACCGATGAAAAATAATGCACCGTAATTTGTAGATATCCTACGAAATCAATTTGTTTCGTAGACCGACACGTCTTTCACCAGCTGTTTGTTCATGGTGCGAAACGAGAAGAAACATGTTGATTTATTTCTCTTCTGTTGTTATTTTGAACCCAAACCACGAACTGTTTACTGAACTTAAGCTGCTTCTTTTGAAGTTTATTTTGAAAAGACTGCGTCTAACGAGCGGAAATTGACTCGTGTTGCTGGATTTTCGTTGGAAAATACATAAAAATGATGAGAAAAGATACATAAAAGAGGATAAAACGCTCCATAGAGCTGCAGAGTTGATTTGGTTGAAGTTACATGAAGGCATTTGATTTATTAATAAAGTGAAATTAGTGCAACTGTAGTGTTAGCAGCTCAACTGTTAGCTGCTAGCATTCAGCATACGACTAAACTAAGTTAGTATTGGAAGTGTCAACAAACTCAAATGTTTTCCAATTTATGAATGACTGGATTTCTCCTAAATGATTCCAGGTTGCTTTTAATCCATCATATTTCATATTTCATAGCTTAATAATGAAATCATCTGAAACACATGCAGACGCTAACGTTCTGTGTTCAGCAGTGATACCGAGTGTGATGATAAAACAGGCTCTGAAAAGTAAAATAAAACATATTTTTACAGAATATTTATTATTGTTTTTTATTTTATATTCTAGTTTTTCCGTGTCTTCTATCTCTCTTTGCCTCGTCTCTGTTTCTGTCTGATTTTCAAACACTTTGGTGGAGGAGGGGTGGAGGGAGGAAAGGAGGGATGGAGGGATGGAGGAAAGGAGGGATGGAGGGAGGTGATGGAGGAAATCAATATTTCTAACATTCTAATTAAAGCCTCTGTGGAAAAAAAAAACATGTAATTATCAGTAAATGAAACACAAGGTCAGTCTACCTGCTGCAGGAGGAATCGGCAGAATGTTTAGCTCCGTGAATTCTGCTGACGATGGATTGTAATGTTTTCTATTATGTTTTATTATTTCAGGGATGTAACACAAATAACAGGTGTTCATACCAGCGCTCATGAGGACTCTCATTAACATCCTGTATTTAACTTTAACCTGAACCCAAATCTAAAAGCGTTACCCTGAAGTAGACTTTTAATCTTTAAACAAACGGTAAAAGAAGTTTTCTTTAAAATGTCCTATTTTTTGCTGTAAATGCATTTCATTTCTTAAAATACCGTAACTTTTTAAAGATGTCCTAGTTTAAAAAATATGTCTCTTTAAATGTTGCCAGATATCCAAAAAGTGTAACATTGTTCTAATTAAATTTAAACAATGTCTTCACTTCTTCAAATGTATATCTGCTTCCAAACTCATCTCAAATATGTTTTCACTTGTCGTAACCCATAACACGTGCACACACACACACACACACACACACACACACACACACACACACACACAAAGGAGCAGCAGGGTCAGAAAGTAAAGAGATATAGAGAAATGTAATCTTACCTGCTGGAACGGTTCAAGTTATTTATCACTGAAACAACGTTAATGAGACCCTAAAGCTGGTGTGTGTGTGTGTGTGTGTGTGTGTGTGTGTGTGTGTGTGTGTGTG
>NW_022280860.1:0-2173 GCF_004355925.1 Anarrhichthys ocellatus | reverse complement strand
GTGTGTGTGTGTGTGTGTGTGTGTGTGTGTGTGTGTGTGTGTGTGTGAGAGAGAGAGACACAGAATGCATTTTCTAAATAAAATCTCCCACCTTGTTTCTCTGATGAATCGTCAGAAGAAGATAAACACTAAATAAATGACTAAACACGCTGCTGGAGACTTTAGATGTTTTCTCTCCCTCCTCCACTCGTCCTCTCTCCTTCCTTCTCTTTGCTCTCCTCCGTCCATCCTCCACATAATATTTACCAGAAGTTATTTCTCATCGTTTCATTTGTGAGTAGAAACTAGAATACGATGAAGTGAGCCTGACCTTGTCTGTCATTCAGCATCTCTGAGCCAATCAGAGACGTTTCCTCCTTCATGCTGCTGTGTCTTTAACCAATACACTATTGTTCTGTGTGTGTGTGTGTGTGTGTGTGTGTGTGTGTGCGTGTGTGTGTGTGTGTGTGTGTGTGGAACTGAAGAGATGTTATTGATTTTTCAGGTGATCATCACTTTCTTTGGATCGGTTGTCGTTTTTTTCTTAATAGTGTTTTAGGTCTGCATCACTAGAGCATGCTGGGAGATCAGCTAATTTTGTCTGACGTGTCAGCAACCTGTGTGTATGTGTGCGTGCGTGTGCGTGCGTTTAAGATGCTAAAATGCTGCTGAATCCCTGAGTATAAAAATCAACCAGCGTTTGTTTTAAAAAAAACAAGAATAGAAGTAGAAACGGTGACTGCCAAAGTGCCTTTGAGCACAAGGTTTCTGAAATGTTGTCAAACAGACCATAAAGCAGGGGATGCTTTAGGGCGGGGCTACACAGTGATTGACAGGTCTCTACCAGAGACGTATACGGCGTCTCTACGTCACTCCTCCTCAGTCCAGATATGGTCACTTCCTGTTCACTGGTTGCAAAAAAAACAAGATGGCGACGGCCGAAACGCCGAACTCGAGGTTTAAAAACGAGTGACGTCACAACGACTACATCGTCTCCTGTATGTAACATATTTTAATACGTGCAATGAATTTAAAATGAAGACAAACAATTCTTAAAACGGTTTTAGAGCCTTAAAGCTAATTTATCTAAATGAAGACTCAGAACTTCTAAGGACAGACAGAACTGAACTGACATCCAATGTCATGTTTTTATATTTCCAGATAAATTTGACATTGTTTCCAACAAAAACTCCAACCTTTAATATCAAATCTCTAATCCATAACTAGTAGAAGATGTTTTTTCTTACAGTTCCCATCAACAATCCGAGTCAGGAAGCTGACGATGGTTTGAGATGAAGATGTCTGGCCCGGCGCTGGGGGCAGGTGTTACAGCAGCTCCCATTAATACAGCTAATTAACATTAGCCACTATTCTAATTAACACGCACACTAATTAGGAAATAATTAACCAACATAAAAAAAAAAAAAAAATCTGATCCTGATGAGAGAGACTGAGCGATGAGGTCGCAGACAGACAGGAGAGAGCTGGGCCTGGAGGTGAGACGGGATCACAGGGGGATTGTGGGAGTTTTAGAGGGAGGTGGTGATGTGGATCAGTGGGGCACAAACAAGTCCACATGGAGCCAAATCAGCATCTTCAGAGAACAACATACGACCTTTGACACTGTGGAAGGTGGATACCAAATATTTGGAGCATCAACACATATTTAAATATATTTGTCATTATTCGTTTGATTTGTATTCTTGTTTGGAGGAGTTTACTCACTCTTTCTTTGTGTGAATTGTGAACATAGACCGTTTATAAGAAGTGGACTCACTCATTGGTTTTGAAGCCTTGAGTTCAACGTTTCGGCCGTCGTCATCTTGTTTATTTGCAACCAGTGAACAGGAAGTGACCATATTAGGACTTTTAACTATTTCCGAGGTGAAGGATTTTCTTTCACAGTCAGCTGCACAACAATGACTTTAAGTCTTAAGCAGCTCCCTCTGCAATTAACTTCAGTAGCTAATCCAGACAGCGTGTTTATTATTATATTTAATTATAATTACTTTAATTATTTATTCATTTGTTATTAGAATAAGATCCAGGATGAAAAATACCCAAATGTTTCTTTAGAAGATAAACAGAGAGAAACAACACGAACGTCAGGCTCTACAGCTGTTTCTGATGATACGTTCTTTATAAATTCCTCCTCAACTACTGCAGAATGAAATGAATGAGGAGATAGATGGAG
>NW_022280859.1:0-16606 GCF_004355925.1 Anarrhichthys ocellatus | reverse complement strand
ATAGATAGATAGATAGATAGATAGATAGATAGATAGATAGATAGATACATAGATACATAGATACATAGATACATACAAAGGTAGAACAAACTGTTTTTTATTGTTGGTCAAAAAGACTGAATTTGTTTTTTGAAAGCATTCAGGCTGCAACTCTGCACTTCACTTGTCATTGCTCCATTTCTTTGCTCCTCTGCCATCTTGCTACATTCCTACCTTAAAAACACACACGACACACCCTCCCTTTCTCTGTCTATTTCTCTTTCTCGCTCCCCTTCATCCAGGTAAATTACTTTATCCAGTTGAATGACTTTGTAAAGGACGCAGGGACGGGGTTTAAGCTGAGCCCAGTGAAAAAGGAAGAACGGAAAGAGACAGATAAAGAAAAGGGGAGTCGAGAAAAGATTCATTAGAGTTCTTTAGTTCAGACACCAAATGTCCTTGACTTATGCAAAGCAATGACTCATCTTCTTGCTCTTCATGTGAATGGCCAAAGCCCGACTGCAAACTAGGGTAGATGTCTAAAATGAGCGAGAAAATATCGCCTTAATTGTTGAACAGCTGCTGCTTTCCGAGAATTTGATCTTGTCTGAGCATCTGAACTTCAGGCGACTTTTTAAATGGTCTCCATCTTTCCTCCGTAGCAACACTTTCTCTATGATGTCTCACAGCCCATCAACCGCTGACAGAATAGTGTGCAAATATACATATTTTGGCATATCTGCACTGAAACTTAGCTCTCATATTGCCACCGGTATTGAGAAATTTCAAACCATACCCAGCCCTATCCACAGCACAGAGGACATAATGAAAGATCACAATGCATTCTGGGTAAATATACTTCTCTAATGTCTGTCATTGTTCGCTTTCTCTCTCAGCCCTTTCAGATCTCTGACGATCTCTCAGAGGTCCCCTTAAGATTAAACTTCAGATTTTGGAGGAATGGAATTAAAGTTGTGGACGGGGACGCCCCACAAAGGAAGAAGGGGAAGTCAACCAGGGCTTTTTAAACCATACAGCTTTCAATATTTGTCAGAGAAGGGTTGATCATGTCACAATTACCATGGTTACTTTCAATTAATTGTCAGCTTTCGAGACCGACATTCATAGCTCATTATTAGTGTGCACCCCCACAAATTCCCTTGCAGTTTTATTGAGTGCATGCTTGGGACTCCTAACAGGTTCTTATGAGATTAATTAAGCTTAAATTCGAACAATAAAAAGTTTGGTTGTTTGTTCCAAGCAAGGTCATTAACCGGCATTCAGTGGTAATGCCGTCTAAATAGGAGCTCATTAGAGAGACTCCCAGGAGTCAAAGAGGCAGGAGTGAATCCTTTTGTTTGGGGTCACCGTGCCCTGTTTGACGATAAATCCACCCTCGGGGAATACTTAACATTTCATCATATTATTTTGTTGACTTAATTCATACAGCCAAAGATCACACATAGTAAGATGAACAGAGACTACCATAAAAGTATTGTACAAGACAAGAAAGAAAATGATGGAATAATCAATCCCATCTTACATCTGGAGTACTCCAATCAATATTTCCATTTTCTGGCTACTCTGCAGTGTAATTACAAACCATGGGAACCGATATTCTGAAGTGTGATATTTTGAACTTTTGTCTGGCCTCTGAGCTTAAGGGTCGTGGGTTTTGATCAGAACCACATCAGGTTTTAAAGAGGACGACTGCAGTCCTGGCCTGGGTTTTGATTAGTCCTGGACTGTGGATAAACACAGTTGGCTGGTCGATTGGCCTTTGATCGGGAGGACAGATTCTGTCCTCACAAGCTGTCCAGCTGTCTCAGATCTATGCACTAATTAAACCCGTTGACTTGCAGGTCAGAGATACAGAGAGAGAGTTTTGACCTTAATCCCCCACTGGAAGGCAAACATCAATTATTAGATTTCACACGTTAATTTCAATCAAGTTCTTTCCAGCGAGGTGCTCCTTTAATGGATAATTTGGTTAACAAAAATCCCATAATACCCTTCACCTCCCTGCAGTGTTGTAGTCAAGGCCACCTGAACCAAGACCAATCATGACCAAGAATTGGGGATGAGACCAAGTCAACACCAACACCAAGACCAGAGCAGTACGAGTCCCTCACTGCATGACACACTAATAATAAAATGTGGAACATGCAAGTCACTCCTAAATGTGATGAGAAATGTCCATATTCTCATAAAAACAAATATTTTCACCTCTTTTATTACCATACACGGTACATGCTGTATGTGTGTATGTTTAAGTGTACCATGAGAAATGTATTGATAAAATAATCACAAAGGCATTGCAGAGGAGAATTTTATGTAATAATAATAATAATAATACATTTTATTTAATATAGCGCTTTTCATAGTACTCAAAGACACTTTACATTAAAATCATCATATATAAAAGCAATACACTAAAAACATAAAATACACAATAGTGGTCACACGTTAAAAGCAGTTTTGAACAGGTGGGTTTTGATTTGGGATTTGAATGTGCAAAGGTCAGTGCAGTCTCGGATGTGTTTGGGGAGAGAGTTCCAGAGGGAGGGGGCAGATATGGAGAAGGCTCTGTCACCCCATGTCCGGTGCTTGGTCCTGAGTGGAAGGGACAAGAGGTTGGCATCAGAGGAGCGGAGCCGACGGGATGGAGTGTGGTGGTGAAGCAGGTCGGTGAGGTAGGAGGGGCCTGATTATGGAGGGCTTTGTGAGTGAGGAGAAGGATTTTGTATTGGATCCGTTGTGGGAAGGGGAGCCAGTGGAGGTTCTGGAGAACAGGGGTGATGTGGTCACGGGAGCGGGAGTGGGTGAGCAGGCGAGCTGCAGAGTTTTGGATATACTGGAGTTTATTTAGGATTTTGGATGATGTGCCGTGAAGAATGCTGTTGCAGTAGTCAATTCTGGAGGTGATGAAGGCCTGGATCAGAGTTTCAGCAGCAGATGAGGAGAGTGATGGGTGGAGATGGGCTATGTTTTTTAAATGTGTGGGAAATTGTCCCTTTGGTATTCTATGCGCTAACACAGTTATGGTTTAATCAAATAAATCAGACAATGTACAGGCAACTTAGCGATATCCTCGCAGTTGTGGTCTTGACTGGTCTTGAGTCTGAGACCAAGACAAGGCGTCTTAAAGACCGAGACCGGTCTTGAGTACTATATAAGAATTAAAAAATCCAACTAACGCCATACATAGATGCTTCTCTAATGACTCACAGACAAACATGCTGACGACCTTATGGCCCTGTCATTTCATAGAAAGCTTCAAACAAAGTTGCTGTCTATTTTACTGAATGCTGAATATTCAGCAACTGCCGCGCAGCTAAGAAGCCCTCATTGAGCTTTCACCGGCTGGAATGTACTCTCAAGGACAAGTAGGAAATATAAGCAGAAATAACTCCATCAATAGTTGAATGATGAATACATGCAGATGTTTATCTATTTTAGAACATTTAAGCTACACTGCAGTCATTGAATACGGGTCACTTATAACAGCATTACCCTCAGTCAAAATAAGAGAAGATAATATTAAAATAAGATAAAGAGAAATTCACATCTAATCTGATGTGAAAAATACTAATTATGGCTAAAGTCCTGGCTTTCGCAGATCTGCGTAGTAAGAACACAGAGTATTCATATACTTGTGTTTGGAAACAGAATTATACTCTCTACATCAGACAAACAGCTCTGCATTTCTCACTTAAATTGCCTCATTTTCTGTAGCACAGGTGACAGGAGCACACCACAGTGGCTCTAATTACAGTAACACACAAATATATTAAAATACATTCTTTTTTTAATCACTGAAGCAATTCTAAAAATAACAATAAAGCATTTAAATGCCTGATGACAAATATTCAGCCTGATTACTAAATGTTTGGTGCTCATTAAATCTCACTCCCATCAATCACAGCACCATCTACTGTAGCTCTGCTAATTAGCTGCCAGCGAGCCTGTTTGAGCAGTATGAGTATTTAACAGGCTGCTTCTCGTTCAAATGGCTGTGAAAAAAAAATTGCAATCTCGGCAGTTTGAATATTTCATGTTGTCCTTCGCTAGAGAGAAGCTGCAGATCCTCTGAGCGGTCACATTGGCTCGTTACCTCGGAGAAAACAGCATCTGCTCTGACAACCTGTCCGTCATTTTCTGAGCACTCTCCTCTCTCCTCTCAGAACAATGTCAAGCCAACTATTACAACCCGATTTTAAACATGCAACCAAAGCATGTTACAGTACAAGATACTTTAACCATTATTTCCCTGTCCCATTTATTTTTGTATTTCAAAATTCCTCAGAACAAATTCCTGTAAAGTCCTGGTTTCAGGTTTTACTGCACTCACAATACATCCCAACAGTATAATGCTAAGCGGATACAGCTCCAACATGATGTTCTGTGGGCTGTAGTATACTTTGTTCAGAAGAGTACAACCTCGTTATATCATTCAGCGTGCATTTGAGTACACACTAACTTTTTGCACCCACCATTAAAATGGGCCAGCTACTACCCCCGTGTGGCTGTTTGGCTGTCCTCTTATCCCACGGACAACAAAATGTGTTGATTCATTCCTACACTTCAACGCTGTATTGTATTTTACAAGTGTATGAAATATGTGGTCACACCACTTATTGTAAAGTGTGGTTACGATGATGACATATGATGCAATATAACATTAAAAGACACAACAGTATGTCCTTGAACATTACCACAGACTTGAATCAACATCTGTCTGACAGTCTCCGTACTGCGGTGATAATTAAATACGTATTAAAGTATTTAACACTCTCTGGATTATAAATAAATGAACATCTGGCTCTTCTGATTTGCAATACAGAAAATATAAGGGTCTCTTATATTCTGAGGGATTACTCTGTGGCTGTGTATACAGTATAAAGAATAGAGATGACCTTTATTTGTGGCTGTGCTATCATGCTGCTGATGAAAACAACCGTGTTTTATTTCACTTATAAAATGACTCACTATCCACAGACACTGATCAAACTAGTCGAATATGTTTGGGCATTAATGGGAATGAAACAATTATAGGTACAGACACATTTTTTATTCTATACAGCACAAAATATTAAATTATATATTCAAAATGATTAAGGATTACTCATTATTTGGGAAAGGATTTTTATTGGGAGTTCAGTGCTTTGCAATTAAGGCACATGAGATTAATTAGGCTGAAGTCTAAACAGTGAAAAGGTTTCTTACAGGCAAAATCATGAACCAACAGGCTCTGATGATATCAGAAATGTGTCTCATTAGGAAAGTTTAATGGGTAAAAAAGTTAGGAGAGGGTTGTGTTTTCTGAGGGCAACTGTCTGAATAATTTATATGGATCATATGCATCATACTATGTTAGTCTGAAATGCAAACATTGTGTCATGAGTGCAGGGAAAAAATCCATTCATATGCATCTCACTTCTGGGTGATAGATGTGAAATTTGGGGTGAACAAGTCATTTAGCTTTTTTTGCTATATTTAAGGTAATCAAACAATTACACCATGGATAGTCCATGTCTTTGGGTTCCAAGGTACAGCGGACATGCTTTTAGAGGAGTTGATGTAGATTGGTATATAATGACTGCGCTGTCATGTCCCCAGAGAAAGTAAATATATAGTTAAGTTTCACACATCAATTTCACGCAGGTTCTTGTTTATATCCACTATACCTTGGAGTGAAACAAATCATAAATCAATGCCAGGATTAAAGAAATGTAGATTAGGCAGTTTGGGTGCAGCCATACATCACAGGTAGGCCTATGACTAGTTAACAGCAGTATGTTAAAATACAATTCTCACATAAAACTTTCACATTTGGGGCAAAACCTTCAATTTTGACAATGAGTCAGCCCGTAACCAACTGTTTCACAAACGCCTGCGCTATAAGTCCTGAAACTCTAAATCCACTGTTAGAGCTCTCTGCTCATATAAACACAAGGAGGGTTTCTTGTTCTTGCCTCATCAGGAGCCTGTAGTCAAGTTATCTATTTTTACACAATAACCTATATAAATCACAGCCAAGCTGAGCCTCATGAGCTCATTACTGGTGCAAATCATCAAAACAGTGTTTGTCATGGGTTCATTGCATTACAAGTTAGCCACGGTCAATGTACTATTCAAACAGGGATTGACTTGAACATACAATAAAGTTAGATGTACTTATATTCCGTCTTGTCCGGCAGTCTGACACTTTCATGAGATTCAATTTGAAATTCCTAACTCCTACTTCATTTTATCATCAACAAGGACATGGAGACCCAAGACAAAGGGATTGTGCCTCGAAGAGTCTCTCTGATGAATCCCAGTTGGGGTGGCATCACTGGGGAACAATGGCCTTGCCTGTAAACAAACAACCCTCCATTGAACTGTTTGCCTAATTAATCTCTTCCCTCATTCCTTGAAATGGAAGGGAAAGTGGTCATGCAAATATTTTAAAGACACATTACATTTTAAGGAAACCTGACACTTTAATTCAAAACAGACCTACAAACAACCACCAATAATCAAAAAGACACCCTTCCATTAAGCCCCCATAATATGTCCATATAATGTTACAGCCCTCTGTAAATAATAAAAAATAATGTAAACGATATCTCATGTTAAGTAAACTGCTATAAAAACTGAAGTTCAGCACAGTGCCTTCACTATGTATAGTTGTTTAATGATTCATACTAACTCATGAAAATGAGTATTGTGTTTTTTTGGACTTTGCTCTGATAGTAAATCTTTGCAGTTTGTATACTGCACTGCACAATAAAGATATCTCTTATCGGCTCTGTTCTCATGGATCATGCTGGGCTCTTGTCCGGACCTTATCACTAACTTTTCCTATTTTCAAAGTCTCCTTAATGCTTTAGCACTGACTCACCCCTGTTTTTCATGATTGTATGTCGACATTTTTATTGTAATACCCTTGTGATGATCTTGGACATTTTTTTTTAAAGAATGTATTACACTGTTGGACTTTCAAACTACTTAAATAATATGGAGACACCATATTTTTTAAGTTTCAGTTGTATACTGCCAGTCGGTGCCAATATTGACCTTATTGAGCAGATTAGGTATCAACCAGTTGTATCTAGTCCACAATAAATACAGTTTTTTTTGTTTAAATAATTCTGTGTTTCTACTATCGGGCCACTGAATGACTTTGTTTATAGTAAACTCTGCCTCATATTACGCCACATAAAAACAACCCCAATGAGTTCCACTCATTTCTGATTTGTGGAAAAAGAGAACAGGGTAGATTAATGCTGGTGCCTCCTATAATGTTACACCTCGCTTTAAATACCCAACATTGGATGGTAAATGTATTGATTGATTGTGGTTACCCAGGACATCGCAGTAAGTTATTTAGAAGCATTTTGAATTCCCTGCTTCCGTACACAAGTAACTTCTAGATGTCTTGTGAGCATTCAGCCTATTTCCCAATGAATTATGTTCCTTTTGGAGATTGCACAGTAAATTGTTTTGGTCCAAGGCCAACGCAGCAAATAACTGTGAACACAATCTAAAGTTTAATGAAACTTTTATCACACGTCCAATACTCAGAAAGGCAACTGCAGAAAAGGCATCAACAGCGTATAGGGGCTAAGCTCGCAGGCCTATCAGAGGAGAGGTGACTATTAGACAATTAGTGGGTTTATACTTGAGCTTTTGAAGAACACCACAAACTCATTAATATCGCTGTATACCCATTCCCATTACACTCGAGTTTTAATTGCAAGAGTGCAAAACCTTCTAATAGATGCATATGAGATTAATTAGGCTTAAGTCTGAACAGTAAAAGGTTTGTTTGTTTCAGGCAGAGTCATTAACCAGCATCATTTGGTAATGACATCACAAATAGAGCTCATTAGCAGGGTTCCCAGGAGTCAAAGAGGCAGGAGAGAAGCCTTTAGTCTGGGGTCACCGTGCCCTGTTTGATGATAAAAGCACCCTCAGGAAATACTGTTGATTGTCAATGTCGTTGCACTTTGTTGTTAAATATCTTCATACACACCAAGTTTATACAAAGTGGGAACGCTTTTTTGAAAAAGATTAATGGAATTGTGTCTTAAGTTTTTGATTACTAAACAGTGAATATTGTATTATAGCTAGTATTGTATTTTTATTAGTCATGGTTGAATATAAGAAACCAAAGATGGCAATGACACAGTGTGAGTTTAGTGGGAGACACAAACAAAGTGAGTTTATGGTTGTTACAGTAAAATCACAGCTCTGATCATTCGTTGATAGGTGCACAATGTATTGTCTGCCTACATTTAACTAAGCCTCTACGAAATCAAATGATATGTTTCTGTGTTTGTTTGAATAAAGTTAGCTTGTTATTTCAGACGAGGTACTCTTGGGGGGAAAGCACTGTGCACAGGGGTCCCAATTTCCTATCCATTTACCTCAGAATGTGAGACTGCAAGACCTGCTAATAGATGCAGGTGAGATTAATTAGGCAAAGCTTGAACAGTAAAAGGTTTGTTTGTTACATGAAGGGTCATTAACCGGCTTTCTCGAGTGATGAAATCTCAAGCTGGGTTCATTAGAAAGACTCTGAGGTGTCATATGCAGCAGAAAGTCATTTTGTCTGGAGTCATTATGGACTGTTGGATGATGAATGCTCCCTTTAGACTTCTTTTGTTTTTCACCCACTTGGAGTTCTACACAAAGATTTTTTTGCTACGCTATCACATAGTGGACCTGAACTTTTATTAACATTAAATGAAATATTTTACCATCAAATTTGGTGCAATAATACTGGTGTGTAATGGCAAGTGGGTAGGTTTAAGTGTGTTTGAGAGTCCCATAGCTAAGGCAGGAGTCCAAGTTGTTGGTTAAGACGATAAGGTCTAGACCAGCCCCGTTTCTGGTTTACATTGGGACAATTGTGAGACCTGACTGGTCAATAGGCTTCTGACCAGATCTAACAAATCAGTCAGTCTCTATGTTGTCAAGAACAGAGATAGACACAAGATGTCATGAGCAGAGCTTAGGGGCGTAAGACGGTTTTGTGGTTTAGAAGTATTTATGTGGCAACAAGAGATACAAAATGTGTACATATCCTCCCAAAATCAGGATGACAGTTATATTACGTGTAATACAACTCCAACATTTTATTATCTACCGTTGACTCTGCTGTCTCACTGAAACTGGCCTCCAAGCTCAGACAGCAAAATCAAGTTTCAATCCGTTGCACTAAAAGCATGTCTGCACCACACCAACAATTTCATCATTCTTACATTTGTTCATCAATTCCTCAAAAGCAACAATCAAATGAAAACAGAGGGGTCACACCCAACCCCAAAATGATTGACAGGTATCTTAATACATACACGTCATTAATGTTGTCAGATGTAAATAAAGGTGATTGCCAGTTGAGTTCCAGTGTTATTAAGTGATATTATAACCTGCATGTTTTCCTGCTCTTGAGATAAAGATGAATGTGGTGCTCAGAATCACAAAACAACAACATGTTTGTTTTGCCTGCAAGATAAATTAGAAGACAAAACACTCCATTACATTAACCTTCAATTTCAATCAAAGGGCACTGCTCATTATTGTATTGTTGATCCATGTTATTCTTAATTAGAAGACTGCACACTATCTCTGGAGATTGATTGATGAAGAGGGTATAATTTCCACTGTGCACAGGTCAGACATGCAGACATTCAATGGCTGCTATTGGAGTCAGCATTGCATGCAGCCACTTTGTGTAAAACGATCATCAACCGAACAGGTGAGCCACAAGTACACTGCTTTCTGTTGTGTGTTAATCGAATCACTCAGGTGGAAAAATGATTGTTTCAATGACAAATGCACAAGTGTGTATGTGTCCTTCTGAAGCTTCCAATTACTTAGTTTTCATTGATTCATAAATAAGATAACTTGTGCATTTATGCTGACAAAAAATGAAGGAAAGATAAGAAATAAGATGTGTTCTTTCCCCTCTTTTTCAGACCAGACAGCTTTTACGCACCCTGGACCAGAGGACTATGTCTTCTCTCGGGACTGTTGTAAATGACTCTGTCATCATTCATCCACCAGGATTTTATATCATTGCATTTGAGATATTTCCCTTCATCAGTGTTTACATTATCTTTCTGGCATTTGTTTATGTGGTTACGCTGGTGTTCAATATTGTACTGATCGCCATAATTGCTCGTGACCACTGCTTACACACTCCAAAATTTCTGGCTGTCGTCAACCTCGCGGTAATTGACGTAACCTTAAACACATGCATTATTCCCAGCATGATTAAGACATTCCTCTTTAAGGACAACTTTGTTCCATTTGACCTCTGTCTGTTACAAATGTATGTCTACTATGCTGTTATATCTTTGGAGTCATTTGCGCTCGCTATACTTGCCTACGACAGGTTCATTGCAATATGTTTCCCTCTGCGTCAGAACTTATTCAACACACTGCCGATCATGTTGTGTATTGTAGGCGCGACTTGGGTTTACAATCTGAGTAGAGTAGCATACAGCACGGCGATCATGACTCGACTGTCATTTTGCAATTCTGTCAGAGTGTTCAGCTATTTCTGTGACTATGCGCCTGTGTTCAGACTCGCCTGCAATGATTACACATTGCATTGGTCTATAGCTTCAACTTCTAGTATGGTGAATCTGATGTTCCCTTTTACTTGTGTTATTCTGTCTTATCTTAGCATATTGGTCACTGTGTTCAGAATGAAATCACTAGGCAATAGGATGAAAGCTCTGGCCACTTGCATTGAGCACCTAATCCTTGTTGCTGTATTTTACATTCCTATATTCAGCATATTCTTAATAGGGCTTTATGTGCGATCCATTGACCCGGACCAGCGTGTCCTGAGCCTGTCACTTGCCACTTGCATCCCACCCTGCATCAATCCGATTGTTTATTCTTTGAAGACCAAAGAGATTAGAACCAGAGCCCTGGCACTGGTTCGTAGAATTAAAACAAGCCCTTGACAACTTTATTTTAACACTCAACAGTCAAGTTTCATTTGATTCCTCAGCATTTAAATACAACCAGGTTTCCACACAGAGGAAGAACTTTTACTGTTTCATGATGTCTTGAATGCCAACAGCAGAGATATTAAACAGTACTGAGTATTCTAAAAAAACAACATTAATTTAGAGTGAGTATGGCCAGCTCCACACCACAGTATATAGGAAGGCAACAGCCGGAATTACTGTGCTGAATGCAGAGTTTTCATCCTAATTGGCTTAAGGACAACATCATTTTTGGCCAATTTCATTACATTGTCAATGCATTTGTGACATGCTATAAAACAAAAACTGGATACATCTCTCCAGCAAGTCCCTTAAAAAGGATAATACACTCAAACCGCGATCTCATTAAATGTGACATATTCTTAGGGTTTCTTTTTTCCTGCCCCTCTTAAGATCAGTTTGAATAGGTTAGTGTCTAGCCATCTCCTGTCCATATTACATAAAGGCATGTAGGCTACTCAAGACTCATAAGGTGTAGAACATTAAAACATTCATTAACTGCAATGCATTTGTTGTGATCAACTGAAATTATTATTAAAGAGAGAAACCTTTTATGTACACAAGACGCAGCCCACAGCTTATCCAGGACTAAATGAAGTAATTGATTTCAGTCTTTTTTTGTAATTCCTCTGATGCATGGAGTCTGTTAATATATATTTTGATATGTAATATTTTGTCTGTGTTGTTGTCTGTATATTCATGTTTTATTATAGTGCCCTCATTATATTTTTCTTACTTCTAAACATCTACAAATTGTTTGCAATCATCTTGTATTTACTAGAGGGGAAACTGCGTGCTGAGGAGTACACTCTGAAGAAGGCTGTTTGTGCAAAGTGGCAGCGAGCAAGGCTCCAAACCTTGAATAGTATCCTGTGCATGGTGGTGGCAGAAGAAACACAGCAAAGGCACTCACTGATAAAACTTCATTTTTTGGTTATTGTAGGCAAAAACTAAACGTGTTTCAGCTCCAAGCCATTACTGCGAACGTGATTACACGTTCCTTTTTTGCCCAAAATGAATAAAAAAAGACCCTTTATCTGTGGCTCTGTTTCTTCCTGTAACCCAGCTCTAACTTAACATGAACCAGCATTGTCTATGTTTTTAGGATCTATTAGGATGTTTTACTTTTTGCCAGAAGAGTGACTTGGTTTGTTTTCCCTTCTAAAGAGCCCCTTCATTAGTGTTCTTTGAACTTCTGAGCACTCCGGACCTTTTCTTTCTTTGTTCACGTTTCCACACATATCCAGTGTCATGTTATTTTGCAATTAAATAAAAACATATTACACAACACCATGTTTTTCAGAATATTTATTTTATTTATTCTATTCTGCCATTATGTAAACACTCACCAGATTCAAGTGAATTAAATACATTTCAAAGCACATATTACTGACTTATTTAGACATAAAATATACTTGGCTGTATTTGATAGTAATTATATGATACACTTGACTGCTCTGGCTCTTATGTGCTGAAACACTCCTATCTTTTTAACACTTTAACTTTGTTTTACTATATCTTACATTCACATCCACATTGTCAGATGAAAAAGAAGGTTTCATTGTTTACCTGAGGTACTTGCAGAGCTTTTAAGTCAGTGTGCATAATTAGAACTGAGTTTAACTAAACTAGCTCCCAGGGTTCATTGCACCACAAAAAGGGCACAAATATTTTGTCCTTCCGTTTATTTCTGTTTTTTAAAAATGTATTAAGACGTGCAGGAGAGAAAAGGCTCAGATATGTATGCTTTCATTACGTTATCTATGTCTTGGATGAATATTTTAGCTTTTTTATGTTAAAACTGGATCATGCCTCTATAGACATGGGATGGATGGATATTAACTGGTTAAACAGGAACATTTTGTGCTGCAGTTCAGTGTAGTGCTCTGAGAATATGGTCAGAGGGATCATTTAAATGCTTCACTGTGCCCTATTTTGAATGGCCCTTAACATGAAATAACCCAGTGACTCAAGAAAACAATCATCTAAAACAATGTGCAAAACCAAAACGTCAAATACCATGAACAACATACCGTTTGCAAGCGGTTCAGTGACCTGAAAGTACCCACTTCATCAACAGTGTTTACTCTACATCTGTTAATGATTCAAGTGAGCACTGTTAGACTGAATCATTTATTTACAATCACAACATTTACTGAAATGACACGTGTAATATAAACCTGGCTTTAGCGTTATAACAATGAATGTACAGAAAGCACTGGTAAATTGAGTTTAAAGTCTGAATGGAAGTTAGTGTTTGCAAGTCCTTTAAGAAAGCCTACAACTTATAAAATAAAGCAGAACTATTAGTTTAAAGCTTAAACATGTTATTTGATGAAGGTAGTCACAGGACACTTGGTAGAGCGCCAAGGAAACGACTTCTGGCATTTCTCTTGCGGCCCTTTGAAAGCAGGTGTAAGTTGAATTAAGTGACAGCTTCACACCTCTTTCCCTTCAATTTTAATTGTCTTTATTCCTAATAGGTGCAACTGAGATTAATTACTCTAAAGTGTGTACAGTAAAAGGTTTGTTTGTTGAAGTTAAGGTCATTAACCAAAATTCTCTGGTGATGGCAACACAAACTGGGCTCATTAGAGTTGTTTTGTTTTGGCTCACCACAGCCTTTTTAATTTTAAATGTATCCTCCGGGAACATTGCGCAATAGAAGAGTCATTAAATGTATTTGTTACTGTTTATCACTTTGTACAAACACAGTTCACACAATGTTCTAAATGTTTTAACACCTCATACAAAGTTATTTTGTGTTCATCTTTATCAGAATAGAAATAATGTGCAATAACTACTTCTGTACAAATCTCCTCCTGCCTCCTCTACATTTCCTGAAAATAAACATAGCTTGTCAGATGAACCAGTGATTACACTGTGGATGGTCCTCAACTCACAGTTATTAAACTCTGTCTGTTCACAAGAGGTTGTGGAGGTCATTGTGGGTAAAGGAGAATAGTATCTACAATTATCTACGATTAACAAGTTATCAGAAAAACAAAAACGAAAAATAAAAATCCGCCTTTTCCGCTCCGTGACACTGAGACAACAACTAAAAGTTAGATAATTCAATGATAACGTTTAGTGGAATTGTACAGTGACAATATTATGATAACATTTTATAAAATTAAGTACAAATTTATGAATTTGTACTAATTCTGATGAGAAATCATCAAAATACGGAACAAATTAGATTTTTAGGAGTTTTGTCTGAAATAATGCATAATAACAGTGTAACTGTAAGGTCATTTTATATGATTTTCGATACACTTTCCATATCATGGTATATATTGATACTTACATACGCAACAAAACTCTAGCAGTGAGTATATTGTCATTCTTTCACACTTATCTTAAAATTTAAACCTTTTCCTCCATCAAAGATTATTCAGACTGAGTATTTTAAACGTTTGAACAGTCAAAGCAACATATGTCCTTAACACATTTTCTTTTCTTCTCTAATTCATTTTACTAAGCTTCCATGAATCTTTAAATTATCAATCAAATAAACACGAACCCTTTGTTTTAAGTAGAAGTTTAATCAGAAAGAAATAACCTATAGCCCGACTCTCCAGGGGTTAAATTAACTTCACTGATAGGGTACTGGACAATGACTCCGTCTCAGTTGATCCATCAGGAGAGTATATGTCTCATCGTCCACCAGTCCGACATGCATGCTGCTTTCAGAGTCAGCATCACCAGCTAGTGCTGAACCATTCTTCACAGATAATCAGGTTGGATTATTTTATTGACTTGTAGCACATTAATAAGTGATTTAACTTACTGAGAATGCATTGTACAAATACTGCTTTGTTTAAGTGTGTTTTAAATGAATGGCATGACAATTGTGCACTTTATCTATTAGCCTTCATAGAAATCCATTCTCTAATGTACAATATGATATGAGTGCCCTGATTTTCAGACTGGAGAAGTTTTAAACCCTGTGGACCAGAGGCCGTCATCCAACACAGGCTGTGGAGTTCAACTATGTCTTCTCTCAGGACCGTTTTAAATGACTCTCTGATCATTCATCCTCCAGGCTTCTATGTCATCGGATTCGAGACATTTCCCTTCATCGGTGTCTACTTCATCTTTCTGTCCTTTGTTTATGTGGTTACAGTGCTGTTCAATAGTTTGGTGATCTATGTCATTTCTTTTAATCACTGCTTACATACTCCAAAATTCCTGGCTGTGACCAACCTCGCAGTAATTGATATAGTCCTTAACACATGCAATATTCCCAGCATGGTAAAGATATTCCTCGTTAAGGACAACTTTATTCCATTCAACTTGTGTTTGGTACAAATGTTTGTCTACTATGCATTTGGGTCTTTGGAGTCAATTGCCCTCGCTATCCTTGCCTACGACCGGTTGATTGCAATATGTTTCCCTCTGCGTCACAACTCAGTCAACACTTTGCGGAGCATGTCTTGTATTATCGGCCTGACTTGGTCTTGGTCTCTTGGAATAATTGCATTTTCAACAGGTATAATGACTCGACTCTCATTTTGCAATTCTGTCAGAGTGTTCAGCTATTTCTGTGACTATGCACCTGTGTTCAGACTAGCCTGTAATGATTACACAATGCAGTGGTCTACAGCTTCTTTTCTCACGATTATGATCCTCGTAGGACCCTTTATTTTTATTCTTCTGTCTTATGTGACTATCCTGGTGACCGTGTTCAGAATGAAATCTTTAGACAGTCGGGTGAAAGCTCTGGCTACTTGCATTGAGCATATCATCCTTGTTGCTGTATTTTACATTCCTCTCATTACCATTTTTACTATTGGGTTTTATCTGCGTCTGATTGACCCGGACCAGCGTGTGCTGAGCCTGTCGCTGGCCTCTTGCATCCCACCCTGCGTGAATCCTATCGTCTACTCTTTGAAAACCAAAGAGATCAAAATCAGAGCCCTGGCTCTGGTGAGAAAAAAAATCTAATTTAACCAGACCAACGTAAGAGCAAATCTTGGCGAGATGTTAAAATGTTGGCGTAGAATCTGTCCTCTGCCTTTGTTTGGTTTTAGTTAGTTCCAATATTTCTGAATAAAATGGCCTCACTGTAAAAAAGGCTTTCAGTTGGCTAAACCTAAAATATAGATTACTACATCACAGCTTTTTTTGCCACGGGAAGATGTCATGCATAAAATGTCTGCACTTTTAAGGTCTGTGTGCTGTATTTTTTCATAGTTGCAGCAAATCAGTTTCAGCTCTACTCTTTGAGAAACAAATTAAACAAGATGTTAGCTTTTGTTGGGGGAAAAAAGTAAGATGATCTCTGATTTGAAGGGAGTCGGAGTTAGTAAAACTAAAACTACTGGCTGTTGTGTAATGTACACCTCCATCTATTACCAACCAAGATAATAAAGGATCCAGTTTAAACAATAAAAGTCAATTTTATTTCTCCAGTCCAAATCACAAATTTGCCTCAAGGGGCTTTACAATCCGTACAGCATATGACACCCTCTGTGCTTTGACCCTTGTTTGGGGAAAGGAAAAACCTCTCCAAAAAAACATTTTACCAGGGAAAAAACAAAATGTGGTATTTTATTTTATTTCAGATGTTTAAGTCAAAGTCACTCTCTGGTGATACCATCACAAATTGGACC
>NW_022280858.1:0-16615 GCF_004355925.1 Anarrhichthys ocellatus | reverse complement strand
ATAGATAGATAGATAGATAGATAGATAGATAGATAGATAGATAGATACATAGATACATAGATACATACAAAGGTAGAACAAACTGTTTTTTATTGTTGGTCAAAAAGACTGAATTTGTTTTTTGAAAGCATTCAGGCTGCAACTCTGCACTTCACTTGTCATTGCTCCATTTCTTTGCTCCTCTGCCATCTTGCTACATTCCTACCTTAAAAACACACACGACACACCCTCCCTTTCTCTGTCTATTTCTCTTTGTCGCTCCCCTTCATCCAGGTAAATTACTTTATCCAGTTGAATGACTTTGTAAAGGACGCAGGGACGGGGTTTAAGCTGAGCCCAGTGAAAAAGGAAGAACGGAAAGAGACAGATAAAGAAAAGGGGAGTCGAGAAAAGATTCATTAGAGTTCTTTAGTTCAGACACCAAATGTCCTTGACTTATGCAAAGCAATGACTCATCTTCTTGCTCTTCATGTGAATGGCCAAAGCCCGACTGCAAACTAGGGTAGATGTCTAAAATGAGCGAGAAAATATCGCCTTAATTGTTGAACAGCTGCTGCTTTCCGAGAATTTGATCTTGTCTGAGCATCTGAACTTCAGGCGACTTTTTAAATGGTCTCCATCTTTCCTCCGTAGCAACACTTTCTCTATGATGTCTCACAGCCCATCAACCGCTGACGGAATAGTGTGCAAATATACATATTTTGGCATATCTGCACTGAAACTTAGCTCTCATATTGCCACCGGTATTGAGAAATTTCAAACCATACCCAGCCCTATCCACAGCACAGAGGACATAATGAAAGATCACAATGCATTCTGGGTAAATATACTTCTCTAATGTCTGTCATTGTTCGCTTTCTCTCTCAGCCCTTTCAGATCTCTGACGATCTCTCAGAGGTCCCCTTAAGATTAAACTTCAGATTTTGGAGGAATGGAATTAAAGTTGTGGACGGGGACGCCCCACAAAGGAAGAAGGGGAAGTCAACCAGGGCTTTTTAAACCATACAGCTTTCAATATTTGTCAGAGAAGGGTTGATCATGTCACAATTACCATGGTTACTTTCAATTAATTGTCAGCTTTCGAGACCGACATTCATAGCTCATTATTAGTGTGCACCCCCACAAATTCCCTTGCAGTTTTATTGAGTGCATGCTTGGGACTCCTAACAGGTTCTTATGAGATTAATTAAGCTTAAATTCGAACAATAAAAAGTTTGGTTGTTTGTTCCAAGCAAGGTCATTAACCGGCATTCAGTGGTAATGCCGTCTAAATAGGAGCTCATTAGAGAGACTCCCAGGAGTCAAAGAGGCAGGAGTGAATCCTTTTGTTTGGGGTCACCGTGCCCTGTTTGACGATAAATCCACCCTCGGGGAATACTTAACATTTCATCATATTATTTTGTTGACTTAATTCATACAGCCAAAGATCACACATAGTAAGATGAACAGAGACTACCATAAAAGTATTGTACAAGACAAGAAAGAAAATGATGGAATAATCAATCCCATCTTACATCTGGAGTACTCCAATCAATATTTCCATTTTCTGGCTACTCTGCAGTGTAATTACAAACCATGGGAACCGATATTCTGAAGTGTGATATTTTGAACTTTTGTCTGGCCTCTGAGCTTAAGGGTCGTGGGTTTTGATCAGAACCACATCAGGTTTTAAAGAGGACGACTGCAGTCCTGGCCTGGGTTTTGATTAGTCCTGGACTGTGGATAAACACAGTTGGCTGGTCGATTGGCCTTTGATCGGGAGGACAGATTCTGTCCTCACAAGCTGTCCAGCTGTCTCAGATCTATGCACTAATTAAACCCGTTGACTTGCAGGTCAGAGATACAGAGAGAGAGTTTTGACCTTAATCCCCCACTGGAAGGCAAACATCAATTATTAGATTTCACACGTTAATTTCAATCAAGTTCTTTCCAGCGAGGTGCTCCTTTAATGGATAATTTGGTTAACAAAAATCCCATAATACCCTTCACCTCCCTGCAGTGTTGTAGTCAAGGCCACCTGAACCAAGACCAATCATGACCAAGAATTGGGGATGAGACCAAGTCAACACCAACACCAAGACCAGAGCAGTACGAGTCCCTCACTGCATGACACACTAATAATAAAATGTGGAACATGCAAGTCACTCCTAAATGTGATGAGAAATGTCCATATTCTCATAAAAACAAATATTTTCACCTCTTTTATTACCATATACGGTACATGCTGTATGTGTGTATGTTTAAGTGTACCATGAGAAATGTATTGATAAAATAATCACAAAGGCATTGCAGAGGAGAATTTTATGTAATAATAATAATAATAATACATTTTATTTAATATAGCGCTTTTCATAGTACTCAAAGACACTTTACATTAAAATCATCATATATAAAAGCAATACACTAAAAACATAAAATACACAATAGTGGTCACACGTTAAAAGCAGTTTTGAACAGGTGGGTTTTGATTTGGGATTTGAATGTGCAAAGGTCAGTGCAGTCTCGGATGTGTTTGGGGAGAGAGTTCCAGAGGGAGGGGGCAGATATGGAGAAGGCTCTGTCACCCCATGTCCGGTGCTTGGTCCTGAGTGGAAGGGACAAGAGGTTGGCATCAGAGGAGCGGAGCCGACGGGATGGAGTGTGGTGGTGAAGCAGGTCGGTGAGGTAGGAGGGGCCTGATTATGGAGGGCTTTGTGAGTGAGGAGAAGGATTTTGTATTGGATCCGTTGTGGGACGGGGAGCCAGTGGAGGTTCTGGAGAACAGGGGTGATGTGGTCACGGGAGCGGGAGTGGGTGAGCAGGCGAGCTGCAGAGTTTTGGATATACTGGAGTTTATTTAGGATTTTGGATGATGTGCCGTGAAGAATGCTGTTGCAGTAGTCAATTCTGGAGGTGATGAAGGCCTGGATCAGAGTTTCAGCAGCAGATGAGGAGAGTGATGGGTGGAGATGGGCTATGTTTTTTAAATGTGTGGGAAATTGTCCCTTTGGTATTCTATGCGCTAACACAGTTATGGTTTAATCAAATAAATCAGACAATGTACAGGCAACTTAGCGATATCCTCGCAGTTGTGGTCTTGACTGGTCTTGAGTCTGAGACCAAGACAAGGCGTCTTAAAGACCGAGACCGGTCTTGAGTACTATATAAGAATTAAAAAATCCAACTAACGCCATACATAGATGCTTCTCTAATGACTCACAGACAAACATGCTGACGACCTTATGGCCCTGTCATTTCATAGAAAGCTTCAAACAAAGTTGCTGTCTATTTTACTGAATGCTGAATATTCAGCAACTGCCGCGCAGCTAAGAAGCCCTCATTGAGCTTTCACCGGCTGGAATGTACTCTCAAGGACAAGTAGGAAATATAAGCAGAAATAACTCCATCAATAGTTGAATGATGAATACATGCAGATGTTTATCTATTTTAGAACATTTAAGCTACACTGCAGTCATTGAATACGGGTCACTTATAACAGCATTACCCTCAGTCAAAATAAGAGAAGATAATATTAAAATAAGATAAAGAGAAATTCACATCTAATCTGATGTGAAAAATACTAATTATGGCTAAAGTCCTGGCTTTCGCAGATCTGCGTAGTAAGAACACAGAGTATTCATATACTTGTGTTTGGAAACAGAATTATACTCTCTACATCAGACAAACAGCTCTGCATTTCTCACTTAAATTGCCTCATTTTCTGTAGCACAGGTGACAGGAGCACACCACAGTGGCTCTAATTACAGTAACACACAAATATATTAAAATACATTCTTTTTTAATCACTGAAGCAATTCTAAAAATAACAATAAAGCATTTAAATGCCTGATGACAAATATTCAGCCTGATTACTAAATGTTTGGTGCTCATTAAATCTCACTCCCATCAATCACAGCACCATCTACTGTAGCTCTGCTAATTAGCTGCCAGCGAGCCTGTTTGAGCAGTATGAGTATTTAACAGGCTGCTTCTCGTTCAAATGGCTGTGAAAAAAAAATTGCAATCTCGGCAGTTTGAATATTTCATGTTGTCCTTCGCTAGAGAGAAGCTGCAGATCCTCTGAGTGGTCACATTGGCTCGTTACCTCGGAGAAAACAGCATCTGCTCTGACAACCTGTCCGTCATTTTCTGAGCACTCTCCTCTCTCCTCTCAGAACAATGTCAAGCCAACTATTACAACCCGATTTTAAACATGCAACCAAAGCATGTTACAGTACAAGATACTTTAACCATTATTTCCCTGTCCCATTTATTTTTGTATTTCAAAATTCCTCAGAACAAAATCCTGTAAAGTCCTGGTTTCAGGTTTTACTGCACTCACAATACATCCCAACAGTATAATGCTAAGCGGATACAGCTCCAACATGATGTTCTGTGGGCTGTAGTATACTTTGTTCAGAAGAGTACAACCTCGTTATATCATTCAGCGTGCATTTGAGTACACACTAACTTTTTGCACCCACCATTAAAATGGGCCAGCTACTACCCCCGTGTGGCTGTTTGGCTGTCCTCTTATCCCACGGACAACAAAATGTGTTGATTCATTCCTACACTTCAACGCTGTATTGTATTTTACAAGTGTATGAAATATGTGGTCACACCACTTATTGTAAAGTGTGGTTACGATGATGACATATGATGCAATATAACATTAAAAGACACAACAGTATGTCCTTGAACATTACCACAGACTTGAATCAACATCTGTCTGACAGTCTCCGTACTGCGGTGATAATTAAATACGTATTAAAGTATTTAACACTCTCTGGATTATAAATAAATGAACATCTGGCTCTTCTGATTTGCAATACAGAAAATATAAGGGTCTCTTATATTCTGAGGGATTACTCTGTGGCTGTGTATACAGTATAAAGAATAGAGATGACCTTTATTTGTGGCTGTGCTATCATGCTGCTGATGAAAACAACCGTGTTTTATTTCACTTATAAAATGACTCACTATCCACAGACACTGATCAAACTAGTCGAATATGTTTGGGCATTAATGGGAATGAAACAATTATAGGTACAGACACATTTTTTATTCTATACAGCACAAAATATTAAATTATATATTCAAAATGATTAAGGATTACTCATTATTTGGGAAAGGATTTTTATTGGGAGATTTAATAGTGAGTTCAGTGCTTTGCAATTAAGGCACATGAGATTAATTAGGCTGAAGTCTAAACAGTGAAAAGGTTTCTTACAGGCAAAATCATGAACCAACAGGCTCTGATGATATCAGAAATGTGTCTCATTAGGAAAGTTTAATGGGTAAAAAAGTTAGGAGAGGGTTGTGTTTTCTGAGGGCAACTGTCTGAATAATTTATATGGATCATATGCATCATACTATGTTAGTCTGAAATGCAAACATTGTGTCATGAGTGCAGGGAAAAAATCCATTCATATGCATCTCACTTCTGGGTGATAGATGTGAAATTTGGGGTGAACAAGTCATTTAGCTTTTTTTGCTATATTTAAGGTAATCAAACAATTACACCATGGATAGTCCATGTCTTTGGGTTCCAAGGTACAGCGGACATGCTTTTAGAGGAGTTGATGTAGATTGGTATATAATGACTGCGCTGTCATGTCCCCAGAGAAAGTAAATATATAGTTAAGTTTCACACATCAATTTCACGCAGGTTCTTGTTTATATCCACTATACCTTGGAGTGAAACAAATCATAAATCAATGCCAGGATTAAAGAAATGTAGATTAGGCAGTTTGGGTGCAGCCATACATCACAGGTAGGCCTATGACTAGTTAACAGCAGTATGTTAAAATACAATTCTCACATAAAACTTTCACATTTGGGGCAAAACCTTCAATTTTGACAATGAGTCAGCCCGTAACCAACTGTTTCACAAACGCCTGCGCTATAAGTCCTGAAACTCTAAATCCACTGTTAGAGCTCTCTGCTCATATAAACACAAGGAGGGTTTCTTGTTCTTGCCTCATCAGGAGCCTGTAGTCAAGTTATCTATTTTTACACAATAACCTATATAAATCACAGCCAAGCTGAGCCTCATGAGCTCATTACTGGTGCAAATCATCAAAACAGTGTTTGTCATGGGTTCATTGCATTACAAGTTAGCCACGGTCAATGTACTATTCAAACAGGGATTGACTTGAACATACAATAAAGTTAGATGTACTTATATTCCGTCTTGTCCGGCAGTCTGACACTTTCATGAGATTCAATTTGAAATTCCTAACTCCTACTTCATTTTATCATCAACAAGGACATGGAGTCCCAAGACAAAGGGATTGTGCCTCTAAGAGTCTCTCTGATGAATCCCAGTTGGGGTGGCATCACTGGGGAACAATGGCCTTGCCTGTAAACAAACAACCCTCCATTGAACTGTTTGCCTAATTAATCTCTTCCCTCATTCCTTGAAATGGAAGGGAAAGTGGTCATGCAAATATTTTAAAGACACATTACATTTTAAGGAAACCTGACACTTTAATTCAAAACAGACCTACAAACAACCACCAATAATCAAAAAGACACCCTTCCATTAAGCCCCCATAATATGTCCATATAATGTTACAGCCCTCTGTAAATAATAAAAAATAATGTAAACGATATCTCATGTTAAGTAAACTGCTATAAAAACTGAAGTTCAGCACAGTGCCTTCACTATGTATAGTTGTTTAATGATTCATACTAACTCATGAAAATGAGTATTGTGTTTTTTTGGACTTTGCTCTGATAGTAAATCTTTGCAGTTTGTATACTGCACTGCACAATAAAGATATCTCTTATCGGCTCTGTTCTCATGGATCATGCTGGGCTCTTGTCCGGACCTTATCACTAACTTTTCCTATTTTCAAAGTCTCCTTAATGCTTTAGCACTGACTCACCCCTGTTTTTCATGATTGTATGTCGACATTTTTATTGTAATACCCTTGTGATGATCTTGGACATTTTTTTTTAAAGAATGTATTACACTGTTGGACTTTCAAACTACTTAAATAATATGGAGACACCATATTTTTTAAGTTTCAGTTGTATACTGCCAGTCGGTGCCAATATTGACCTTATTGAGCAGATTAGGTATCAACCAGTTGTATCTAGTCCACAATAAATACAGTTTTTTTTGTTTAAATAATTCTGTGTTTCTACTATCGGGCCACTGAATGACTTTGTTTATAGTAAACTCTGCCTCATATTACGCCACATAAAAACAACCCCAATGAGTTCCACTCATTTCTGATTTGTGGAAAAAGAGAACAGGGTAGATTAATGCTGGTGCCTCCTATAATGTTACACCTCGCTTTAAATACCCAACATTGGATGGTAAATGTATTGATTGATTGTGGTTACCCAGGACATCGCAGTAAGTTATTTAGAAGCATTTTGAATTCCCTGCTTCCGTACACAAGTAACTTCTAGATGTCTTGTGAGCATTCAGCCTATTTCCCAATGAATTATGTTCCTTTTGGAGATTGCACAGTAAATTGTTTTGGTCCAAGGCCAACGCAGCAAATAACTGTGAACACAATCTAAAGTTTAATGAAACTTTTATCACACGTCCAATACTCAGAAAGGCAACTGCAGAAAAGGCATCAACAGCGTATAGGGGCTAAGCTCGCAGGCCTATCAGAGGAGAGGTGACTATTAGACAATTAGTGGGTTTATACTTGAGCTTTTGAAGAACACCACAAACTCATTAATATCGCTGTATACCCATTCCCATTACACTCGAGTTTTAATTGCAAGAGTGCAAAACCTTCTAATAGATGCATATGAGATTAATTAGGCTTAAGTCTGAACAGTAAAAGGTTTGTTTGTTTCAGGCAGAGTCATTAACCAGCATCATTTGGTAATGACATCACAAATAGAGCTCATTAGCAGGGTTCCCAGGAGTCAAAGAGGCAGGAGAGAAGCCTTTAGTCTGGGGTCACCGTGCCCTGTTTGATGATAAAAGCACCCTCAGGAAATACTGTTGATTGTCAATGTCGTTGCACTTTGTTGTTAAATATCTTCATACACACCAAGTTTATACAAAGTGGGAACGCTTTTTTGAAAAAGATTAATGGAATTGTGTCTTAAGTTTTTGATTACTAAACAGTGAATATTGTATTATAGCTAGTATTGTATTTTTATTAGTCATGGTTGAATATAAGAAACCAAAGATGGCAATGACACAGTGTGAGTTTAGTGGGAGACACAAACAAAGTGAGTTTATGGTTGTTACAGTAAAATCACAGCTCTGATCATTCGTTGATAGGTGCACAATGTATTGTCTGCCTACATTTAACTAAGCCTCTACGAAATCAAATGATATGTTTCTGTGTTTGTTTGAATAAAGTTAGCTTGTTATTTCAGACGAGGTACTCTTGGGGGGAAAGCACTGTGCACAGGGGTCCCAATTTCCTATCCATTTACCTCAGAATGTGAGACTGCAAGACCTGCTAATAGATGCAGGTGAGATTAATTAGGCAAAGCTTGAACAGTAAAAGGTTTGTTTGTTACATGAAGGGTCATTAACCGGCTTTCTCGAGTGATGAAATCTCAAGCTGGGTTCATTAGAAAGACTCTGAGGTGTCATATGCAGCAGAAAGTCATTTTGTCTGGAGTCATTATGGACTGTTGGATGATGAATGCTCCCTTTAGACTTCTTTTGTTTTTCACCCACTTGGAGTTCTACACAAAGATTTTTTTGCTACGCTATCACATAGTGGACCTGAACTTTTATTAACATTAAATGAAATATTTTACCATCAAATTTGGTGCAATAATACTGGTGTGTAATGGCAAGTGGGTAGGTTTAAGTGTGTTTGAGAGTCCCATAGCTAAGGCAGGAGTCCAAGTTGTTGGTTAAGACGATAAGGTCTAGACCAGCCCCGTTTCTGGTTTACATTGGGACAATTGTGAGACCTGACTGGTCAATAGGCTTCTGACCAGATCTAACAAATCAGTCAGTCTCTATGTTGTCAAGAACAGAGATAGACACAAGATGTCATGAGCAGAGCTTAGGGGCGTAAGACGGTTTTGTGGTTTAGAAGTATTTATGTGGCAACAAGAGATACAAAATGTGTACATATCCTCCCAAAATCAGGATGACAGTTATATTACGTGTAATACAACTCCAACATTTTATTATCTACCGTTGACTCTGCTGTCTCACTGAAACTGGCCTCCAAGCTCAGACAGCAAAATCAAGTTTCAATCCGTTGCACTAAAAGCATGTCTGCACCACACCAACAATTTCATCATTCTTACATTTGTTCATCAATTCCTCAAAAGCAACAATCAAATGAAAACAGAGGGGTCACACCCAACCCCAAAATGATTGACAGGTATCTTAATACATACACGTCATTAATGTTGTCAGATGTAAATAAAGGTGATTGCCAGTTGAGTTCCAGTGTTATTAAGTGATATTATAACCTGCATGTTTTCCTGCTCTTGAGATAAAGATGAATGTGGTGCTCAGAATCACAAAACAACAACATGTTTGTTTTGCCTGCAAGATAAATTAGAAGACAAAACACTCCATTACATTAACCTTCAATTTCAATCAAAGGGCACTGCTCATTATTGTATTGTTGATCCATGTTATTCTTAATTAGAAGACTGCACACTATCTCTGGAGATTGATTGATGAAGAGGGTATAATTTCCACTGTGCACAGGTCAGACATGCAGACATTCAATGGCTGCTATTGGAGTCAGCATTGCATGCAGCCACTTTGTGTAAAACGATCATCAACCGAACAGGTGAGCCACAAGTACACTGCTTTCTGTTGTGTGTTAATCGAATCACTCAGGTGGAAAAATGATTGTTTCAATGACAAATGCACAAGTGTGTATGTGTCCTTCTGAAGCTTCCAATTACTTAGTTTTCATTGATTCATAAATAAGATAACTTGTGCATTTATGCTGACAAAAAATGAAGGAAAGATAAGAAATAAGATGTGTTCTTTCCCCTCTTTTTCAGACCAGACAGCTTTTACGCACCCTGGACCAGAGGACTATGTCTTCTCTCGGGACTGTTGTAAATGACTCTGTCATCATTCATCCACCAGGATTTTATATCATTGCATTTGAGATATTTCCCTTCATCAGTGTTTACATTATCTTTCTGGCATTTGTTTATGTGGTTACGCTGGTGTTCAATATTGTACTGATCGCCATAATTGCTCGTGACCACTGCTTACACACTCCAAAATTTCTGGCTGTCGTCAACCTCGCGGTAATTGACGTAACCTTAAACACATGCATTATTCCCAGCATGATTAAGACATTCCTCTTTAAGGACAACTTTGTTCCATTTGACCTCTGTCTGTTACAAATGTATGTCTACTATGCTGTTATATCTTTGGAGTCATTTGCGCTCGCTATACTTGCCTACGACAGGTTCATTGCAATATGTTTCCCTCTGCGTCAGAACTTATTCAACACACTGCCGATCATGTTGTGTATTGTAGGCGCGACTTGGGTTTACAATCTGAGTAGAGTAGCATACAGCACGGCGATCATGACTCGACTGTCATTTTGCAATTCTGTCAGAGTGTTCAGCTATTTCTGTGACTATGCGCCTGTGTTCAGACTCGCCTGCAATGATTACACATTGCATTGGTCTATAGCTTCAACTTCTAGTATGGTGAATCTGATGTTCCCTTTTACTTGTGTTATTCTGTCTTATCTTAGCATATTGGTCACTGTGTTCAGAATGAAATCACTAGGCAATAGGATGAAAGCTCTGGCCACTTGCATTGAGCACCTAATCCTTGTTGCTGTATTTTACATTCCTATATTCAGCATATTCTTAATAGGGCTTTATGTGCGATCCATTGACCCGGACCAGCGTGTCCTGAGCCTGTCACTTGCCACTTGCATCCCACCCTGCATCAATCCGATTGTTTATTCTTTGAAGACCAAAGAGATTAGAACCAGAGCCCTGGCACTGGTTCGTAGAATTAAAACAAGCCCTTGACAACTTTATTTTAACACTCAACAGTCAAGTTTCATTTGATTCCTCAGCATTTAAATACAACCAGGTTTCCACACAGAGGAAGAACTTTTACTGTTTCATGATGTCTTGAATGCCAACAGCAGAGATATTAAACAGTACTGAGTATTCTAAAAAAACAACATTAATTTAGAGTGAGTATGGCCAGCTCCACACCACAGTATATAGGAAGGCAACAGCCGGAATTACTGTGCTGAATGCAGAGTTTTCATCCTAATTGGCTTAAGGACAACATCATTTTTGGCCAATTTCATTACATTGTCAATGCATTTGTGACATGCTATAAAACAAAAACTGGATACATCTCTCCAGCAAGTCCCTTAAAAAGGATAATACACTCAAACCGCGATCTCATTAAATGTGACATATTCTTAGGGTTTCTTTTTTCCTGCCCCTCTTAAGATCAGTTTGAATAGGTTAGTGTCTAGCCATCTCCTGTCCATATTACATAAAGGCATGTAGGCTACTCAAGACTCATAAGGTGTAGAACATTAAAACATTCATTAACTGCAATGCATTTGTTGTGATCAACTGAAATTATTATTAAAGAGAGAAACCTTTTATGTACACAAGACGCAGCCCACAGCTTATCCAGGACTAAATGAAGTAATTGATTTCAGTCTTTTTTTGTAATTCCTCTGATGCATGGAGTCTGTTAATATATATTTTGATATGTAATATTTTGTCTGTGTTGTTGTCTGTATATTCATGTTTTATTATAGTGCCCTCATTATATTTTTCTTACTTCTAAACATCTACAAATTGTTTGCAATCATCTTGTATTTACTAGAGGGGAAACTGCGTGCTGAGGAGTACACTCTGAAGAAGGCTGTTTGTGCAAAGTGGCAGCGAGCAAGGCTCCAAACCTTGAATAGTATCCTGTGCATGGTGGTGGCAGAAGAAACACAGCAAAGGCACTCACTGATAAAACTTCATTTTTTGGTTATTGTAGGCAAAAACTAAACGTGTTTCAGCTCCAAGCCATTACTGCGAACGTGATTACACGTTCCTTTTTTGCCCAAAATGAATAAAAAAAGACCCTTTATCTGTGGCTCTGTTTCTTCCTGTAACCCAGCTCTAACTTAACATGAACCAGCATTGTCTATGTTTTTAGGATCTATTAGGATGTTTTACTTTTTGCCAGAAGAGTGACTTGGTTTGTTTTCCCTTCTAAAGAGCCCCTTCATTAGTGTTCTTTGAACTTCTGAGCACTCCGGACCTTTTCTTTCTTTGTTCACGTTTCCACACATATCCAGTGTCATGTTATTTTGCAATTAAATAAAAACATATTACACAACACCATGTTTTTCAGAATATTTATTTTATTTATTCTATTCTGCCATTATGTAAACACTCACCAGATTCAAGTGAATTAAATACATTTCAAAGCACATATTACTGACTTATTTAGACATAAAATATACTTGGCTGTATTTGATAGTAATTATATGATACACTTGACTGCTCTGGCTCTTATGTGCTGAAACACTCCTATCTTTTTAACACTTTAACTTTGTTTTACTATATCTTACATTCACATCCACATTGTCAGATGAAAAAGAAGGTTTCATTGTTTACCTGAGGTACTTGCAGAGCTTTTAAGTCAGTGTGCATAATTAGAACTGAGTTTAACTAAACTAGCTCCCAGGGTTCATTGCACCACAAAAAGGGCACAAATATTTTGTCCTTCCGTTTATTTCTGTTTTTTAAAAATGTATTAAGACGTGCAGGAGAGAAAAGGCTCAGATATGTATGCTTTCATTACGTTATCTATGTCTTGGATGAATATTTTAGCTTTTTTATGTTAAAACTGGATCATGCCTCTATAGACATGGGATGGATGGATATTAACTGGTTAAACAGGAACATTTTGTGCTGCAGTTCAGTGTAGTGCTCTGAGAATATGGTCAGAGGGATCATTTAAATGCTTCACTGTGCCCTATTTTGAATGGCCCTTAACATGAAATAACCCAGTGACTCAAGAAAACAATCATCTAAAACAATGTGCAAAACCAAAACGTCAAATACCATGAACAACATACCGTTTGCAAGCGGTTCAGTGACCTGAAAGTACCCACTTCATCAACAGTGTTTACTCTACATCTGTTAATGATTCAAGTGAGCACTGTTAGACTGAATCATTTATTTACAATCACAACATTTACTGAAATGACACGTGTAATATAAACCTGGCTTTAGCGTTATAACAATGAATGTACAGAAAGCACTGGTAAATTGAGTTTAAAGTCTGAATGGAAGTTAGTGTTTGCAAGTCCTTTAAGAAAGCCTACAACTTATAAAATAAAGCAGAACTATTAGTTTAAAGCTTAAACATGTTATTTGATGAAGGTAGTCACAGGACACTTGGTAGAGCGCCAAGGAAACGACTTCTGGCATTTCTCTTGCGGCCCTTTGAAAGCAGGTGTAAGTTGAATTAAGTGACAGCTTCACACCTCTTTCCCTTCAATTTTAATTGTCTTTATTCCTAATAGGTGCAACTGAGATTAATTACTCTAAAGTGTGTACAGTAAAAGGTTTGTTTGTTGAAGTTAAGGTCATTAACCAAAATTCTCTGGTGATGGCAACACAAACTGGGCTCATTAGAGTTGTTTTGTTTTGGCTCACCACAGCCTTTTTAATTTTAAATGTATCCTCCGGGAACATTGCGCAATAGAAGAGTCATTAAATGTATTTGTTACTGTTTACTCACTTTGTACAAACACAGTTCACACAATGTTCTAAATGTTTTAACACCTCATACAAAGTTATTTTGTGTTCATCTTTATCAGAATAGAAATAATGTGCAATAACTACTTCTGTACAAATCTCCTCCTGCCTCCTCTACATTTCCTGAAAATAAACATAGCTTGTCAGATGAACCAGTGATTACACTGTGGATGGTCCTCAACTCACAGTTATTAAACTCTGTCTGTTCACAAGAGGTTGTGGAGGTCATTGTGGGTAAAGGAGAATAGTATCTACAATTATCTACGATTAACAAGTTATCAGAAAAACAAAAACGAAAAATAAAAATCCGCCTTTTCCGCTCCGTGACACTGAGACAACAACTAAAAGTTAGATAATTCAATGATAACGTTTAGTGGAATTGTACAGTGACAATATTATGATAACATTTTATAAAATTAAGTACAAATTTATGAATTTGTACTAATTCTGATGAGAAATCATCAAAATACGGAACAAATTAGATTTTTAGGAGTTTTGTCTGAAATAATGCATAATAACAGTGTAACTGTAAGGTCATTTTATATGATTTTCGATACACTTTCCATATCATGGTATATATTGATACTTACATACGCAACAAAACTCTAGCAGTGAGTATATTGTCATTCTTTCACACTTATCTTAAAATTTAAACCTTTTCCTCCATCAAAGATTATTCAGACTGAGTATTTTAAACGTTTGAACAGTCAAAGCAACATATGTCCTTAACACATTTTCTTTTCTTCTCTAATTCATTTTACTAAGCTTCCATGAATCTTTAAATTATCAATCAAATAAACACGAACCCTTTGTTTTAAGTAGAAGTTTAATCAGAAAGAAATAACCTATAGCCCGACTCTCCAGGGGTTAAATTAACTTCACTGATAGGGTACTGGACAATGACTCCGTCTCAGTTGATCCATCAGGAGAGTATATGTCTCATCGTCCACCAGTCCGACATGCATGCTGCTTTCAGAGTCAGCATCACCAGCTAGTGCTGAACCATTCTTCACAGATAATCAGGTTGGATTATTTTATTGACTTGTAGCACATTAATAAGTGATTTAACTTACTGAGAATGCATTGTACAAATACTGCTTTGTTTAAGTGTGTTTTAAATGAATGGCATGACAATTGTGCACTTTATCTATTAGCCTTCATAGAAATCCATTCTCTAATGTACAATATGATATGAGTGCCCTGATTTTCAGACTGGAGAAGTTTTAAACCCTGTGGACCAGAGGCCGTCATCCAACACAGGCTGTGGAGTTCAACTATGTCTTCTCTCAGGACCGTTTTAAATGACTCTCTGATCATTCATCCTCCAGGCTTCTATGTCATCGGATTCGAGACATTTCCCTTCATCGGTGTCTACTTCATCTTTCTGTCCTTTGTTTATGTGGTTACAGTGCTGTTCAATAGTTTGGTGATCTATGTCATTTCTTTTAATGACTGCTTACATACTCCAAAATTACTGGCTGTGACCAACCTCGCAGTAATTGATATAGTCCTTAACACATGCAATATTCCCAGCATGGTAAAGATATTCCTTGTTAAGGACAACTTTATTCCATTCAACCTCTGTTTGTTGCAGATGTTCGTCTGCTATTCTTTTGTATCCCTGGAGTCATTTGCCCTCGCTATCCTTGCCTACGACCGGTTGATTGCAATATGTTTCCCTCTGCGTCACAACTCAGTCAACACTTTGCGGAGCATGTCTTGTATTATCGGCCTGACTTGGTCTTTTGCTCTGGGAGTAACAGCATTTTCAACAGGTATAATGACTCAACTCTCATTTTGCAATTCTGTCAGAGTGTTCAGCTATTTCTGTGACTATGCACCTGTGTTCAGACTAGCCTGTAATGATTACACATTGCAGTGGTCTGCAGCTTCTTTTCTCACGATTATGATCCTCGTAGGACCCTTTATTTTTATTCTTCTGTCTTATGTGGCTATCCTGGTGACCGTGTTCAGAATGAAATCTTTAGACAGTCGGGTGAAAGCTCTGGCTACTTGCATTGAGCATATCATCCTTGTTGCTGTATTTTACATTCCTCTCATTACCATTTTTACTATTGGGTTTTATCTGCGTCTGATTGACCCGGACCAGCGTGTGCTGAGCCTGTCGCTGGCCTCTTGCATCCCACCCTGCGTGAATCCTATCGTCTACTCTTTGAAAACCAAAGAGATCAAAATCAGAGCCCTGGCTCTGGTGAGAAAAAAAATCTAATTTAACCAGACCAACGTAAGAGCAAATCTTGGCGAGATGTTAAAATGTTGGCGTAGAATCTGTCCTCTGCCTTTGTTTGGTTTTAGTTAGTTCCAATATTTCTGAATAAAATGGCCTCACTGTAAAAAAGGCTTTCAGTTGGCTAAACCTAAAATATAGATTACTACATCACAGCTTTTTTTGCCACGGGAAGATGTCATGCATAAAATGTCTGCACTTTTAAGGTCTGTGTGCTGTATTTTTTCATAGTTGCAGCAAATCAGTTTCAGCTCTACTCTTTGAGAAACAAATTAAACAAGATGTTAGCTTTTGTTGGGGGAAAAAAGTAAGATGATCTCTGATTTGAAGGGAGTCGGAGTTAGTAAAACTAAAACTACTGGCTGTTGTGTAATGTACACCTCCATCTATTACCAACCAAGATAATAAAGGATCCAGTTTAAACAATAAAAGTCAATTTTATTTCTCCAGTCCAAATCACAAATTTGCCTCAAGGGGCTTTACAATCCGTACAGCATATGACACCCTCTGTGCTTTGACCCTTGTTTGGGGAAAGGAAAAACCTCTCCAAAAAAACATTTTACCAGGGAAAAAACAAAATGTGGTATTTTATTTTATTTCAGATGGTTGTTTAAGTCAAAGTCACTCTCTGGTGATACCATCACAAATTGGACC
>NW_022280857.1:14399-16728 GCF_004355925.1 Anarrhichthys ocellatus | reverse complement strand
TTAACGTTAAACTTTATTTACACTGTGATGGTTACTGGTAAATGTCTGAAGAAACCATGTTGATCTCACCTCGGGTGACTTGAGTTTTCTGTTTCGCGTCTCAGAGTGAAGATGAATGAGGATGCGTTCGAGGTCCCGGAGAGGACGGAGTACCGCTACCTGGTGCAGGAGGAGGAGGAGGAGCAGGTGCAGTACGTCCGTCACAGAAACTACATCAGCCCCCTGCTGGTGCTCTCCAGACGCTGCATCGTCCTCCTCTGCCTCGGCGTGCTCGCTCTGCTCTCCCTCGCCGCCTACCTCAGCTACGTCGCCCAGACGCTGCCGCCGGGCGTCACCCAGGTGTCCACGGACTGTGGCGAGTTCAGAGGGAGACACGTGAGTTTGGACTCCGGAGTGTCTTCATGCACAAGTCCGTTAAAAACAGAGACATAAATCACCATAAATACAAGATATATACAATAATATTACAGCCATCTTTTCAAAATAAGAAGACTTATAGATTTATAGATAAAAGAAGAGAATTATTTTTCAGTTTTAGTTTAGTTTTCAATCAGAGAAAACTCAAATCTCCTCAAACTAAGCTGACCTCACATCCCTCTTTTAACTCAAATTAGTTTTATTCTCTGAAAATTACATTTTTTTGAATCACAAATGTTGTAATCCTCAGTCCTTAACTTTTCTAACAAGACATCAGAACTGTGATCAGCGCCTTACTCTGCAGAACTTACAATGGAACATTGTCATAAAAATTATTTTAGGTGAAAATCGCTCTGAGCTTCGACATTGGAACTCAGCATGAAATCTCTGTTGTAATTATTAATTCAAAGTAGATTCATGCATCACTTTTACATTTAGTTTTGCTTCTAACTTCCAATTTGTTTTTATTTTCTCATCATGAGGTCATTTTTTACAGCGTTGACCATCATTCCTCTCAGTAAAGAGTATTTATACACAAGTTAGTCACAGATTTATTCACTTTGCAGCAGTCGTTTGCAATGATATTAAACATAATCAGTTTTCCTCATCCAACGACCCTTTTGAATCCTTTCTTTCTCAGAATAATGGAGCCTACTCCTTTAAGGGCATTCCTTACGCCGCTCCACCGGTCGGTGACCTGCGTTGGGCACCTCCGGCTGACCCCGTGTGCCGGGCCAGGGTGACGGACGCCGGCCGCTTCCGCAGCATGTGTCCTCAGGTGCGTCCGCTGTCCATCGAGGGTAAGGTGATGGGCCAGGAGGACTGCCTCTTCCTCAACGTGTGGACACCCACGCTGCAGCCCGACGCCAAGCTGCCTGTCATGGTGTGGATCCACGGGGGATACCTGCACATGCTCAGTGGAGGAGAGCGGGGCTACTCGCCCACGGAGAAGCTCGCCACCGACACGGAGATGGTCTACGTCAGCTTCAACTACAGACTCAACGCCTTCGGCTTCCTGGCTCTAGAGATCCTGAGAGAAAGTTCTCCAAAGAACACCTCAGGTCAGTCCGTGATGCTCACTGTGAGTTTACATATATGATAATATGTCAGAGTTTACATATATGATAATATGTTAGTTTACATATATGATAATATGTCAGAGTTTACATATATGATAATATGTCAGTGTTTACATATATGATAATATGTCAGTGTTTACATATATGATAATATGTCAGTGTTTACATATATGATAATATGTTAGTTTACATATATGATAATATGTTAGTTTACATATATGATAATATGTCAGTGTTTACATATATGATATGTTAGTTTACATATATGATAATATGTCAGTGTTTACATATATGATAATATGTTAGAGTTTACATATATGATAATATGTTGGTTTACATATATGATAATATGTTGTTTAACATATATGATATGTTGTTTTACATATATGATAATATGTTGTTTTACATATATGATAATATGTTGGTTTACATATATGATAATATGTTGGTTTACATATATGATAATATGTTGGTTTACATATATGATATGTTGGTTTACATATATGATAATATGTCAGTTTACATATATGATAATATGTTAGAGTTTACATATAGATATGTCTGAGTTTACGTATATGATAATACAGTTGGCATATATAAGTTTATATATATAAATAATATATTAAAGTTAACATGAAAACGGTTTATATCCATATATATTTAAGTGTATTCAAGGTCACATATACATAATTTAATTATGTTTACATTAAAATACGTTTTTCCTCAATAAAGTCAGTATGTCGACTAAAACACTCAAAGTGAGTCATCAGCACATGACATAATTTCCTGTTCCTGTCACACTATACTTGTGCTTCCTGTTGACGTGTTGTGAT
>NW_022280857.1:4128-14389 GCF_004355925.1 Anarrhichthys ocellatus | reverse complement strand
TTGTGGCTCACAGTGTTTGTGGCTCACAGTGTTTGTGGTTCACAGTGCGGCTCCAGGAAGCTTTCAACAGCATCCATGTGGTTGTTGCTTTGAAGTCCTAATGGCTGTTTGAAATAGAAGTCTTCACCCTTACATTAACATGTGAATACGTAATGAACGTTAATGTGACAAATGGAGAGGATTTATCTTCTGTGTTGTTTGCATCTTCGCACACTGTGAGACGCTAATTAGAGTGTTTGTGAGTCGAGCTGGGTGTAATTTTAATATATTACGTTACATAATCCAAACCCACTGTGACCCTGATGTGAAATGACCCGTCGAATGAGAAGAGATCCTCGCGTGACTCGATGGAGGGGTGTGTGTGTGTGTGTGTGGGGGGGGGTGAGGGAATCCTTCGTGGCCCCATTTCTTCGTGTTCCATTTAGTTCAGGGAGCTACAGAGAGCTGCTTTTTTATCTGACGGAAAAAATGGGACCCCGGAAACAAGGTCACATCGTTGTCAATCGCCCCCCCCCCCCCCATCCTCCCTCCTCTACAGGGAACTATGGCTTCATGGACCAGATCGCAGCTCTGAAGTGGGTCCAGAGGAACATCCACATGTTCGGGGGAGACCCTGAGAAAGTCACCATATTGGGACAGAGCTCAGGTATGAACTGTGTCATTGAGTCCTGCTGTGAGAATTCATTAACCTTCATTTAACCAATGGGAGTTTCACACATGCAAACACTAATAACAGACTTATAAAAGAATAACATTATAAAATGTTAATTACAATAAATGGATAAAAATGCAGAAATAACTACAGAATGATACTGATTTGTAAAAAGTCTGAATTCAAGTCTCTACAAGACGACACTGTTGGGAATAACAGCCTGACAAAAAGGGGTTATCAGCAATATGTTGGGAACGTAAAGGAGCGTGTTTGGGTTATCAGCATCTAAGAAACTAAATTCTTGACATCAATAGAATTATTAATGTCAGTAACAATTATTAATGATTATTAATAACGGGGCACCACCCTGCGAACAGGGACCAATAACCAAACGATAAACTAAGTCTCATAATTAGTGTTCACTCACAATGTCAACAGTCTGAGTACTATTACACATTCAGAGTGAAAGTGAAGGTTTAAGTTCGAGCACAGACCACATATACAGCTATTATCACAATACACAAAGTAATCACAGACAGCTGCTCTTTAAAATATAACAGAGTTTATTACGTTCTAATACTGATGATCTAGTCAACTAATATCTAAACTAACAACAGCTATACATTCATGAGCACGCTATCTAAAATCAACAGACGGTTGAAAAGGGGGGGGGGGAGTGTGTGTGTGTCTGTGTACGTACGTACGTACGTACGTAGGGGGAGGAGCGAGGGAACAGCTCAGCGACGTATGACGTAGTTGGGTCGTGGTGACGTTTCTCATGCGGAGTCAAAATGGCGGATAGCCAATAGGAGACCTGGCGTCTAGTGCCGGTAGCCGTTTAGCACGTAGCTACATTAGCTCAAAGGTGTGTGTGTGTGTGTGTGTGTGTGTGTGTGTGTGTGTGTGTGTGTGTGTGTTAGTAAAAGAGAAGGGAAAGGAACAAAACAAAATGAAATAAAACAAGAGATTAAGATCCTTCGCGCCGCGCTGGAGTACGGAAGATTGCTCTCTCAGCCAGGGGAGCAAGAACCGCGACTCTTTGTCTCAGCCGGCGGTTCTGACCTCCTGAACTGATGAGAAGCAACTTCGACCTCACTGCGGCTGTCTCGACACGAATCACAGTAGCATGAAATACACGCTAACTTCTACACAACACTAGCAATTTTAGGGATCGCCAGTGTCGGTGATCCTAAAGCATACACCACGTTATAAAAACGAACAGTACTTTAAGCACACGAACAAGATAAAATAAACACAAATGAACTCTCTAACTCTGCCCAGACTCTATTTCGCCTTACGGTACGATGCGATCGTGGTGATTAAGGGGGGGGGGTTCTTCTGAGGGGTTCTTCTGAGCTTCGGTGGGCTCAGGCAGCGCGGCTGCGGGCCGCGGGAGGTGTTCTCTCGGTAGGAGAGAATCGCTTCGTCTGGATCAGGGCTTTTCGCGTCCTTATGACCGGAGCAAACGAGGCGCTTGGTGGAGAGTGGAAGTTCTCTCTCTCTCTCTCTTTCTGAAGAAGTCTTGCTTCTTCACTTCTGCAGGAATAAAAGGGTTCACTTCGTGGATACGAACACAGATAAAATAGACAGTTTGGTGAATTTGGCCAGCGAATATAAACTGTTAGACCTAGGATTTGGTTGAAAAGGGAAACAACGTTGGTGTGCTCCCTAGATAGACGGAGGTCAAAGGGAAAAAGCATTGAGGTGGGGTTTGCAGGTAGTTTTGTAGAACAGTGGCTGAACCACAGGGGTCCTGGGGTGTCTTGGCTCTCGGCCAATTAGATTGCAGCGCTGCTTTCAGGTGACTTCAGGAACACAGTTTTTTGGGGGGGGAAACTCACACCCTAATGTGAATTTCTTCAGAGTTGGGGGTTTGGTGCTCAAACTACAATCAGGATGAAACCTTTGCTTGCAAAAGGGAAGGCCTGACTCTTTGTTCCACAGCACATGTCGAAGCCATATAGTCAGATCCCAACAACATGCAAGTAACTTTTAAATGACTTGTTTTCTGAGAGTTTGGTGCTATGCTAAGCTAACATTGTAGCAGCTCCATATACACTCAAAATAACGTCATCTAAGTGTAAGTACGTCAGCGTGGTTATTGTTTGTGCCATATGGTTTATGGTTTATGAAGGTGGGACATCGGTGTGGATCATGATGACATCTCCGCTGGCGAAGGGTCTATTCCGCGCAGCGGTGGACATGAGCGGCTCGTCCGTCCTCAACGCATCTCTGGAGCGAGCCGAGTCCGACAACCTGGTGTTCCTGAAGAAGACGGGCTGCAGAGACCGGACCTGCCTCAGACGTCTGTCCATCAGACGGGTCCTCGAGGTAGGACACGGACGGACGGGTTGTCTGGGCTAAGAGGGAGTTTTGAAGTTATTTAATAGCTATAAAAGAAATACAGCACGGTAGTTATTCTCTTTTTAATAGTTTCTAATGTTTGAGGATTTCCCAAAATATCAGATTCATAGCTCATCTTTATGATAAATTGAGACATTTGGATGGATTATTGTGTCCAAAGCACCTGAATGAAAGTTTCTAATCTTACATTTTAATGAAGAAAGTGGAGACTAAACTTAGTTCAAAGATTTTTTTTGTTACTGTGGAACTCAACAGAGGTTTTCCAAACCTCATTAAGATTTATTGAATTCAAAAAAAGCTTTTATTCAATTCAATGTTTCCACCATAACCTGAAGATGAATTATGAATAGTGTATTTTATGAAATAAAATAACAAACAAGCTGCTACTGAACATTAATATGAGCATCAGTCATGTTGAGGTTATTACGGTCTTTAAAATGTCACTTCGACTTTGAACAGCATGTTTTATTTTGCTGCACTTTAAAATTGTAATAAGTTGACTTCCCTTTAAAATAAGTCAGGAAACAGTTTGCCCAAACACTTTAAGTGAGGTGGATCGCTCACTGTTTCTAAAGCTGAAATTGATTGTGTTTAGTTCATTCATGTCATAAACTTGAGCATAGTTTACTCAAAATGATGAATTTAGTTGACTATAAAATGTGAGTTCAGACAACTTAAATATCTGAGTTATGTTAAATCCGTCGCTGTATTGTTCTTCTAAAGTCTATTTCTCTCCATTTTTCTTCCATTTGTACGTTCCATTCTAATAGTTTCACTAGCAGTACTTTAGTTAATGTAACCCTCTGCTGACCAACATGAGAAGTACAAGACTAGTAGTTTAAAACGTGTGACTGCTCGTGTTTCTCCACAGCCAAATGTTTTCATAACCTAGTCGTCTTCTGGATTGTGTGTCTGAAGTTTTATGGTTTTAAACATCACATCATGAGCTCTGTTTTCTCCTCTTAGCACCTTTTAATCCCTAAATATTCCCGTAGGCCGTCCCGTGGCAGGACTACCCCTCCTGGGCCGCAGGAGACTCCTCAGATCTCCCCACCAGAGAGCGCTTCATTGGGCCGGTCGCCGTGGTGGACGGTTACGTCTTGGAAGCTCCGCCTTTCGAGGTGTGGGAGAGGAAAGGAGGCCACAGCGACGTTCCTTTTGTCGTCGGGACGACGGAGCAGGAGGTGGACTCCAGGTGAGAGCTCACCTGGTTCAGGGTTCATCTCCGTCAGCTGTGATCCTCCATCAGACTGTACTGAGAGTTCTGTGTTTCCCTCTGCAGCCCCGTGGCTGCAAACATCTCCATGTGGACCTGGAGGGACTACCAGTGGTTTGTAACAGGTAACATCTGCACAGGTAACATCTGCACAGGTAACATCTGCACTGGGAACATCAGTGTTAACCCTCTGAACTCAAAGCAGTTTCAGGGCTTTCTTTCTCTCCTGTCACATTTTTCTTTGTGGCCTTCATTTTGAACTGTAATCTAAAGTTCTGCTCCTCTATAAAACAGAACCATCATGACTAGAAGTAGAGATAACTAGAACATGTCTTTAGTGCAGAATAACAGTTATGATGTCATCAATCATAAAAAAAGAAAAGAAGCAAGTAAAACTTCTTTAATAATATATTTTACAAAAATTGGCAAGCAATGGAATCTATATAACTTGTTCCCAAGTGTTCACAAGTGTTACCAATATTGGAAAAAAATGGAGGCTCTTCATGTTATAAATATTAAATTATTCTCCTCTCTCCTCTCCTTCTCTCTCGTCCCTCTCCTCTCTCCTCTCCTCTCCTCTCCTCCTCTCTCGTCTCTCTCCTCTCATCTCCTCTCCTCTCTCCTCTCCTCTCCTCTCCTCTCTGCTCTCCTCTCCTCTCTGTGTTCACTTCCTGTAGTTCAGTCAAAGTGTCTCCTCCTTGTTGTCACATGACTGTTGGTCTCAGATGAATCAATCATGACTTCATAGTTTCACTGAGGAGCTCACAATGTAATGTTTTTTTATAGAATCTGTTTAGTGTAAACGGTTTATTTGGCACATAATTTTAAATAAGACCTGTAGAATAAAATATTTATTTGGGGCGAGATTTTAAATGAGACATGGTGAATAAACAGTTTTTGATGAAATATCACAATTTTATGCTTTGCTGCTGTTGTGTTTTCTGATAGAAGCATGTGTCACACATGATGTGTTCAAGGACTGTCGGAAGGATGAAAATCTTACAATAGTGCTGTTTTTTACAGCTTCTGGCTGTGATGAACAGTGTAGTTTTGGCAATTGTTTAAAGAAAACATGCTTTTCCATTCTGCCTGTGGGTTTTGGGGTTCAGAGGGTTGGCTGTAAGATAGAGCTGATGTATGTCTAGAGTCTTTTTCAAGTCCCAGGTTTAGGTTCATGGGGCCCAAGAAAGGGACCACAAATTTGGACAAATCTATTTGAATGATATCACAGAGACAATCAATGACGTAAGAAGAATTTGTCTTTGTCACTACCAGTCAGCGGAACATAAAGTCGCTTGTCATCTGCATAACAGTGGACATTCATATTTTACCTACGTATTATTATCTGACCCAAAGGAAGCACATGAATATAAAATAGTACAGGACCAAGAATAGAGCCCTGTGGAACCCCACAGTGTCCTTAGTACCGACACAGTCTTCAAGGGGATTTATAAAGATCATTGGTGGAGTATATTCCTGTTATTCCTGTGAATCATCGTCTCGTCACCTCTCTGCTCCTCACAGATAAACTTCAGTCCTTCAGTGGGAATCTCCCCACAGAGGCGTTGGAGCTGTATCCGAGCTCCGTCCCCTGCCCCACCACGGACCGCTGTCTGGAGAGGGCCTACACCACCATGGTGTCCGACATCAGGGCCACCTGTCCTAACAACGACCTGGCCCGGAGGGCTGCAGGTAGAAAAGCACATCGGTTTCCACATGGAGAGCAAATCAATGATTGGTGATGAGTCAAGTACAGTTAGTTTTATTTATAAAGTCCAAAATTACAAACATGCATCCTCGATTGAGAAAAAGAAAAAGACCCAAATAAAACACCAACAGGGAACAAATGTTAGGAAGCTCACCAGAGGATGATCGATGTGTGTCCAGAATAAAACAACATCATGAAATGACAGTAAAGACGATCAAATGACAGAAATGAAACATAGAATGTGAACATATATCAAAGAGAGTCACATGACCTCCTGCTGCGGTCGAAGAGTTTTCCTTTATTAGAAAGGTTCCTACTGCAGTGAAGTGACCTGAAAGTCTCTGAACAGAAAGCTACAGGAAGGTGCTTCAGTGCTTCCTTTCCTATCTCCTTTAGCATAGGGAACACTTTACCAAAGGAAAGGAGATAATAACGTTGCACCTTTCTGTCCTAACAAAGGGCATTATAATATACTATAACTATAATAACTTGTCTCTGTTGACACATTCAAACACAATTTTTCGGAGTTGAGATTGTGTGTTGGACAGCGATGACTTCACTTTAACAGGGTTCACTTTGTTTGTTGTTTGTAATACGAATTAAATAAGTGGATTTCAGGTCACAGGTGTTTTCCCATACTTCCACTGGGAGTTGTAGTTTTCCTGTAAACAAACATTCAGTTTTATTAAAACATGTTGACTCCTTGAACTCTGACAAAAGACATTTTATTCCTCATTAAACATTTAGAAAGTGATTCAGTATCGTTTACATGCAAGTCTTCTTTTTCTTCCTCTTCTTCATCTTCTTCTTTCTATTATTTTTCTTCATCTTCCTGTTCATTTTCTTCTTCTTTTTATCTTCTTCTTCTTCCTGTTCATCTTTGTCTCTATTGTCGTCTTCTTCTTCCACCTCTTCCTCTTCGTCCTCTTCTTCTACCTTTGTTGGCTCTTTTCTTCGTTGCATCTTAATGTTTGAACTGTGTTTTTATCTTCATCTGTAGAGATTGTCATTGTTTAATTTCAAACCCTTTGAACTTGTTGTCATATGTCATCTGTTCATAACTGACTGTGTTATGAGTCATCATGTCATAACACTTCATGTGTGTTCATATTAAATGTCCCCTCAGTAGAGCTCTGTGCCTTCACACAGGACGTTAGTTTAGTTCAGTACGAGCTGTTTTATTGTGAAAAACAGATCTGGAGCGTCTCGTCTCTGATTGGCTGCTGCAGCTCCTCCATGACTTTGTGCTTCATGCAGCTCTTTTAGCCTGCGGGGCTTGTTAAGCTCAGTCAGCGGAGATGCTCTGAGTCAACTGACATTCAGCTGTTGTGACAGGCAACTGCAAGGCTTGCTGGGTGATTTGGTTTATGATGCACAGCCTGTTATTATTCCCGTTGCAGAATAATGGCCGATCTGGATTGACGGTGAATGAGGGATTTCAAGGCTCATCACACTTTTATTTTCAGCAAAAAGCTTCTCAAATCATTTTGACTCAGATATTCAATAAAAACCAAATTCAGCAGAAGGGCTTAAAGCCTGGAGATGTGTTTTTTCTGAGAATATTTATTGAAAAGATCCAAAATCAACAGTAATTGTATACAAGTCTTGTGTGTGCATTCTAATATCTCTTCTTCCTCTGAGCGTGGATTCATCCGCCGCTGAAAATAGTCCCCAACAAAGTCTCTATTTTGGTTTGTTTGATTAAAAAGTACATTGATCAGCTGTTTTATCTGTGAGGAGTTTTGAGAGATGTGCGTCTTCAGTAGGAACCAATGGGCTTTGAGCTGAGACAGGAAGTCTGACAGAATTCAAGTATTGAATTATATTTAAACATTAATGTTTCTGGATCAGAGTCTGAGAACAAACTCATTTAGAGAAAACGTCCTTTAAAGAGATGTTTAGTTACATTACAGTCATTTAGCAGATGCTTTTATCCAAAGCGACTTCCAATTCAGATTCCATCACATTCATGCACCGTAGGCACGGCTACGGGAGCAGTGTAGCGTCTCACCTGGTGTGCAAACTCTTGATTCTACAGATTTATGGAATTTGTTTTAATATAAAGTTATTTCCTGTTGATATAAAATGAAACCTCTCCCCATGTTTAGCGGCCCTCCACAGTCCCGTGTACCGATACGTGGTGACGCACACGCCTTCGGGACCCGTCAACGTGTCCACCGACCTGCTGCCGTTCTCCAGCCGCTTCTCCTTCCACTGTCTGGACGTCGTCGCCTTCTTCGGCGGGCTGGAGTTCGTTCTGGGGAAACCTCTCTCGGATCGGGACGAGAGCTTCCGGGACGTCGTCACTCGTCACCTCGTCCACTTCGCCAAAACAGGTGAAGATGCTTCCTGTGTGTTTGTGCATGTGTTTGCTTCTGTTTCTCTTCTGAGACCTGCAGCATCAAACCCTGACCCACGGGTGCACTGTCACTTTAAGTAGTGGACGACGTGTGTGTTTGTTTTACGTTGTTCTGTGTTCGAAAATGTCCTTTAAATCATAAAATCCTGCCTCAGCAGCACGCATTTTACAGAGGGAAGTCTGTAATTTGATCATTTTTAATTTGACATTAAAATAATAAAAAATTCAAGAACACACCAAACCATGTCCTCATACAAGAAACAAAGAGACACTCATCGTGTTTAAACCACCTGACTCGTCTAATATCTTGTGTATTTAGGAGATTAAAAGTGTTAAAACGGTTTTCATACTATTCCTCTAACTGACACATTTAAGAGATGTAGTAATCAGTGTTGGAAAACAGGAGCTCAGACTGGACCAGTCCATGAAGTCTGGTGTTTTGCTGCATTTGGAGTCCTGAAGAATGTTCACAAATATCACTGGAAACGGTCAGAGTTCACTGTAATAGAGTTTATTCTTTGAGCAAAGAAATAAACCCAAGCAGACACCAGAGACTAACTGACTGCTCTGCTCTGAACATGGTCTCATATAGCTCCTCCGTCTGGGGCCAATGCTCCACAAACAAGCACAGAAAAGAAAACACAAATATTTAATCTGAACATCTCTCTGGTCTGGAACAAGTCAAGAAAAGTCAAATATGGAAGTAAAATGACCACAAAGTTGTGGATCGTTACGTGTAAAGTTTCTTGTGGATCACACTTCTTCTTCCGTCTTGCAGGTAAGATGGAGGCTGAGTGGCCAGAATACCCAGCAGCCACTGCTCTCCTGTCCGACCGGCTGTCTGTGGTCCAGAACTACTCGTCGGCTCAGTGTCAGCTGTGGAAGGAGAACGGCCTGTACGCGTACGCCTGGACCAACTGAACAACTGACCGACCAACCGACCAACTAACCAACCGACCAACTGACCACAGACTTACTGGTTCATCCCCAGACGTCATTAAAGTCACTGCTTTGTTACACCGAGGTGATCTCATGTAGCCACTTCTCCGTCTCACCCGGCAGCCTTTTGAAAAACACACTGTACGTTTTGTCGGTTTGAAGTAACGTTTGAGTTCACTTTGTATGAACAACAGCCATATCTGTGTTTAATATCTCCAGATCTCCATTAACCTCGAGGGTTGGTTCACCAAAATGACTTAAAGTAGATGCGGAAGTATCTTGAAAATCTGCATTCTCTCTAATGTCCACCAGGGGGCGACTCCTCTGCTTGTATAGAAGTCTATGAGAAGATGAAATGAAGCGAGAGTGCTGAAGTCGCTACGATGCGATGACATCACTCCTCGCCATCATTAACGTCCACTAACAGCTCGTTTCTGCTGCTGACCGGCTCACATTGTTGTTATAAGTGTGACAGAATGATGGGAAGAGCTTCACTCAGAGAAGTCTCGTTCTGAAAGCTTGTGTTGCCAGAAGACAACACAAGGTGGAAACGAGAGCGGCAGAGTGTGTTGTGTCAGAGTACAGAAAGCATATTAGTGTAATCTGAAAGATGTATACACATATTTAGATGACTTCGACAACGTGGATGTGACGCAAGATTCCAGAACGAGACTTCTCCGATGGAATAAATAGACGGGATCTTTTGGGTTCTTTCCATGATGTTGTCACACACTCATTATACTGATCAGAAACAAGCTCTCTGAGTGGACGGACAAACGTTTTTTATTCCCCAATAGTCACAAAAATATGGAAAATAGAGTCCAGGTTGAATAATATGGACGTTATTCTTTAAGAGTGGAGGAGATGGAAGGAAGCATTTAGACAGAAGTGATGACGAGAGTAATTCTGTGCTGTACAGTCACATAATGAGGAGTGACGTTACAGTAGAAACCTCCCACTGCTCCGTCTACCCTCTGGATCTGATCAACATGAACACCAGTAGAGTTTCTGATCAACATGAAC
>NW_022280857.1:0-4118 GCF_004355925.1 Anarrhichthys ocellatus | reverse complement strand
GAACACCAGTAGAGTTTCTGTTCAACATGAACACCAGTAGAGTTTCTAAGTTCAGGGAGACGATTGTAGTGAAACAGGAATGTGAGACGTGAAGGATGGATATTTGTGTGCTTTTAACCTGACATGTCAGTCAGTTTGTCTGAACTTGTGAAGTTCTGCTGTTTGCACTGATTCATAACCTCAATGCTTTGCCACTAAGACTTTTGCACTTGTGTTATCACATGAATATTGTATTGCACTCACAGTTGTAGTTGTTTTCCTGTTTATTACCTGTTTTGTTCCAGATGTTTAGTGGATGAGGTCAGCCAACCCAGTTTGTATTTACACCCAACTAAATCTAAATCACGGTTTATTTCACCGTGTTTGCTTTTAACCACTTTGAAGCTTTGTGTTGTTTTTATGCTTTGAAAACAGTTATTAATCTCGCAGCATCATGCTTGGTTGTGTTTTGATGCAGATATTGTATCACTTTTTATATGCTCAATAAATTGACACCACATGAATGATTTCATTTGCGTTGAGTTTTTAAGAATAGTTCAACGTTCTGCACACTGAATGTAGCGATGTGTTTACTTCCAGTTTCAAGTTAGTAAGACTCTTTGGATTTGTTCATCTCAGATTGTTCTAGAAGCAAAGAAGGAACCGTGAAAAACAAGTTAAATGATATGAATAGAAACTGTCAGATTAGTTACATTGTGCTTCTTATCAAGAGGAAGGAAAGTAACACCAGTGTTATCAGCAGTGAAGTCATTTCCTCAACTTCAGGTTCGAACTTCACTCGAACCGGAAGTTGTTCTGCGCCGCCATATTGACGGCCATCCCAAAGCTCTTATTTCTGCTCTGAGGAGCGAGGATGGAGGAGGGAGGAGGGATCTGATGACTCTGAGAGAGCTGAGAGAAGAAACACTTTTTACATCATTTATCATCATTTCATTCAGTCACATGAGGCTGTTCATTCCTGATTGTCGGGTTTGATGAGTTTTATCATTTAAGAGAAACAATAATCATATTCTGGGTTATTTAATAATGACGTCACAATCTGAATTTCAAAATGTACAGATGCAAATAATTCATAAATAAGACGATCGCATTCCTCCGGTAGAAATGGATCCTGAGCTTATAAACAGAACACAGGACAGTTTGTTAACAGACTACAGAGAGAAGATATATTAGTTCCCCTGTAGTGTCGCCTCTTTTCACTGTTACTTCAGTTCATTTGACATTTAAAAAGTATTTATTTTTGTCATTTCTTTTTAATTTAAAAATGTTGTAAAATATTGAAGCTCTCCAGCAGCACCAGGTTTGGGTGTGAAGTTGTTTCTCCAGCAGATGGCGGCAGAGGGAAGGAGGAAGAGGAGGAGGAGGAGGAGGAGGACGGTGCTCCTCCTGGAGCTCCTATGTCTTTAAGGCTGGATCGTACAGCTCCAATACGGCTGACTGGTGCCACGCTGCAGCCCCTGTTCACATCGGATCCTGGACCCGGAGCTTCTCTGCCCGCACGTCTTCTACACTCTCCGTGTGTGTGTGTGTGTGTGTGTGTGTGTGTGTGTGTGTGTGTGTGTGTGTGCGCTGTCTGATGCTAACCTATGGATTGACGGAGGAGGCTATTGTTGTCAGCCCGGTGGTTTGTTCTGCTGGAGCTGCACTTTCCCCGGAGAATGCGCAGAGGATCCGGAGCCGTGTTGCTGTCCGGATAGCACAGAAAACCAGCCGAGAATCACGGTAATCTCACTGCCGTTCATTCCCGTTTATTCCTGCTTTTGTTTATTCTCTTTAGAATAAAAACAGGGGGGGGGGCTCGCGTGAGGCTCATCCCACCGGAGACTCGTCGTGTGTGTTTACCAGCACAAAGCGACACGTTGAGGTGTCGATGAGCTCCGGATGTTCGGTGAGATGTGTCTGTACCGTCAGTCGGTACCGTGATCACCACCGGGCCGATGGGAGCCGTGAAGGCAGCTCTCCGGCCTGCTGCTGCAATAACACACTGAAGTTATTGTTCACTGTATTTCTAAAAAGTAACATTTCATTTACAGCAGCAGCGGTGAGCCGAAGGAGCTCAGGGTCCATTTCATTTATATAGTTATGAAAATATGCAAATAAAACTCATATTTACACGTTTCCTGAGCGTGTAAATGCTTAAACATGTGACAGTGGACTATATTTAATAAAGGCTCCAGTCAATAATTCACCTATTATTTATTATTAAAGTATTTGGACAACATAGAATCAAAGCTATTTTTGTATTTTTATAAATTAATCATTTTTTCTCCTTGTGTTTACAAAGTTAAAGGTGCAATGAGGAACCTGTAGGGGGCAGTGTTTCACCTGACTGCTGAAACTCATCACATTCATCCCCATAAATCATCACTAAAAGACTCTGAGGGCACGTCTTCAAAGACATCCAGTTTATTAGGGCCCGAGCTACCGACAACGTCGGGCCGCGAAGGCCCTATTGATATTGTACCCGTTTGGGTAAACGTACGCATGGTTGGAGGACTTGCCATGCATGAAAACTCACCAAATTTTGGGGACTTGTTAGGCCTGGTGAATATAGCCATCTGAAAAAGAATGCATCTTTCTGTGTTAAGAAATGGCTCTCTAGCGCCCCCTACAAGTCGGACCGGCGACGCCCTTCGGCCAGTATGTCCGATTGACTTGAAATTCAACACACATGTCCACTTGAGCTAGAGCTACAAAAAAGCCAATCAGACCCTAAGCTCCGCCTCCTTAGACTTTCCGCCATATTGAATTTAGTGTAAAACACATTTCTGCGAACTCCTCCTACATGCTTAGGCCCATTACTACCGAATTTGCTGTGGATCATTACTGGATCTACGTCATCAAAAGTTATCAAAAGCTTTTTGATATCTCTTTGTGTTTACAAGATATGGACCAATACACTTCTTAGGGGCGTGGCAAAATATCAATACATATAACTTCTCAACCGTTTGTTCTAAATTCCCAAAATATTCAGCATATGTGCACATTGCATCCAGTAACATACCCTGAGAATTGTTTTGCATTCGACCACTAGGGGGCGCTACAGTAAACCCACAAAGCCTACCGGCTAAAGGAAATGTCTGATGTAACTTTCCCACAAAATACGTGTTCTGATGATTTTATCAAGACCGTTGTCGTGGTACACGTCTACATGAACATGTTTACAGAAGATGTCGTTCTAAAGGAGGTGAATGAAGAGGAATCTTCATTTCTTGTCTTCTCTGTTTTTATGAGAATGTGGATCTTTCAGATCAGTTTGAGGAGTCTGACCACAGTGTCTCCTGCAGTGAGGGTCTGGTCTTAGTCTGACCACAGTGTCTCCTGCAGTGAGGGTCTGGTCTTAGTCTGACCACAGTGTCTCCTGCAGTGAGGGTCTGGTCTTAGTCTGAACTCGGTCTCAACCCCTCAAAGTCTTGGTCTTAGTCTTGACTCACTCAACGCCCGTGAATTCTTGATCTTGTCCCTGTCTCTCTACACTCTGGTCCGAGTCCTCGGGACCTGGTCTGTGTGTAGGAGGTCTTCTTGACTAGAACACTGACGTAAAGTGGAAACGTGTCTGTGAAACAGGAGCATTGAGACCTTCACGGGACACAATCACTGTAAACATTCACAGATAGAAGATACTTTGTTGCTGTTTTAATTAACAGAAAGCTCTTAATGTTTGTGATGATCTCAGCAGAAAGACGTATCTCGAAGAAATGAAAATCTGATTGTTTTGTCCACTTTTAAAACCTTCCCAGACTTCAGTGTGATGGAAGTGACACCGTTTAAAAGCTCATCAAACTGGATTAAGATTAAGATTTGACTTTCTGTAAAGATAATGAATCTACAAACGTGACAGTTGATTAAACATTTAAATCATCTACAAAGCAAAGAACACATTCTCATGTTCAGCTTCTCAGATGCTTTTATGTTTTTCTTTGTTTTTTAATAAAGTGAATATCTTTAGATTTTGAATTGTTTGTCAGACAGAAATGTTCTGGGAACTTGTGATTAACATTTCTCTCAATAACCAATAATTAGATGAATCAATAGTGAAATGAATCATCATCTGCAGCTCAGATTAAATCTGACTCTGTGAAGTCAGTCAGTAGCAGACTGAAGCTTGAACTGTGTCC
>NW_022280856.1:0-16700 GCF_004355925.1 Anarrhichthys ocellatus | reverse complement strand
ACACACACACACACACACACACACACACACACACACACACACACATATATATAATTATTTATTTATAACTATATATCATTTCTCAGACAGGCGCTTCGTGTCCCTCACTCACCTAACTGTCCGTGCTGGATCTGTCCCCGTTGTTTTAAAAAGCTAAATAAGTTATTAGCATGACGTCATCCGGATAGCCAAACCTGTCTGGTGTTCAGCTAGTAGAGAAGCTTCGCATGTACTGCTTACTGCTGTCTGATTGTGAGGTCAGGTTGATCTGGGATCAGCTCTTTCACTGCAGTTTATCCGCCAAAGTTCTCCTCTCAAACGGGTCTTGGAGGAGCAGTGCTGGCGCTCGCGCTCGCCTGTAGAGAGTAGTCCGGACGAGAACGCGCAGTTTGGGGCATTCTGCCCCAAAGCTTAATCTATTTGAGGATGCTGCTTGGCTAAATTGTATGTCACTCATTTATATCTTTAATCAGCATTGGCTAAACTGCTTCATAGACCCGCCTCTTTGGGGCAGTTTCTCCAGCGCCCCAGCCAGCTGAGACGTGCACACGCGGAGAGGACGTGCAGGAAAAGCATATATTTACCGCAGATATCATATTTTAGACATATTACTGGGTGATTTCATATTTCAAAAACACAAATATTGAAAATTTGTATAGTTTATTATTATTATTATTTATTTTATTTGTTGTGGCTGAAGGTGGGGCGGCACCCTCTATTGACCAGCCGCCACTGTATGCCATATCTATTTTCTGATTTATGGAGTGATACAAAGAGATATCCCAAATTCCCTCTATAAAAACCTTTGACTGATATGTCAACAAAATGAAACATGAATTTTGAGCTTGACTTTATCCAATGATCAGATTTCTGTTCTCAAAATTGATGGAAATTAGCATATATTTAACTGGAAAGGTGCACTCCTCCACCAGGTGTGTCTGCAACAACCACTGTTGTACTTTGTGATTGAAACAATACAATGAACTAACTCCATGTCTAGACACCAATACGTTGACGCGGCGACGCACTCAACTGTGCTATATCAATAGCAGAGAACGAGAAGTTAGCAGTGTAATACAATGTGAAACAGTTGGAAACAGTGTGAAATACTGTGGAACAGCGTGATACCTTTTAAAATAGCGTAAAACAGCATGAAACAGGTGGTTAACGTTGTAAATGTTTACAAAACAAAACAAAAATCACAAAACTGCTTGGTTATCGTAACAAGCTTCTGTTACCACCGTGGGTTTCCCTCAACACAATGATGCCAGCACACTCAAAATACAGTTTCTCAACGTTTTTATTTCACCACTGTCCAAACTGGCCTCGGCCGTGTGCTCGCCTGCCGAGCCTCCGAGCGCATCTGCCGTCTATGTTTGTCTGTCTGGTTTCCTGCGTCACTGCCGATGTTTATATAGGAGAGAGACACAATGAAAGATTGATTTCAGCTGAGGCTAATTAAGCCTCTTCCCTGAACCACTCCCCCACTCTGTCCCCTGTGCAGCTGAGCCCAACCAGGCCCGGCCACCACAGTTACGTTTAGGTTACGTTTAAGTATTTGGTTCAAACGGGTCACAGACAGCAGTCTCTTGGTGACCAATTCACCACCCGACCCCTGACAGTTTTGTTGTATGGGAACGCCATTTCTAGGGCACAGGGCTGGATGACAATGTTTCATTCTCGCCACTATCTTCCCCACTCATGTAGTAAGTTTGTGGCAGATGTGACACAGAATAGGTTGAAAATAGCCCCCATTTATTGCTCATCCATATCTAAACCTAGTAAATGCCTCAGCGCCCGTCATAGTCTAAAACAAACTCTGTACCAGTACTGCAGGTCAAACAGCACTGATCCAGACTGAAAATGAGAGTCATACACACATACAGTGGGTACGGAAAGTATTCAGACCCCTTTAAATTTTTCACTCTTTGTTTCATTGCAGCCATTTGCTAAAATCAAAAATAATTCATTTTATTTCTCATTAATGTACACTCGGCCCCCCATCTTGACAGAAAAAAACAGAAATGTAGAAATTTTTGCAAATTTATTAAAAAAGAAAAACTGAAATATCACATGGTCATAAGTATTCACACCCTTTGCTCAGTATTGAGTAGAAGCACCCTTTTGAGCTAGTACAGCCATGAGACTTCTTGGGAATGATGCAGTTTTTCACACCTGGATTTGGGGATCCTCTGCCATTCTTCCTTGCAGATCCTCTCCAGTTCCGTCAGGTTGGATGGTGAACGTTGGTGGACAGCCATTTTCAGGTCTCTCCAGAGATGCTCAATTGGGTTTAGGTCAGGGCTCCGGCTGGGCCAGTCAAGAATGGTCACAGAGTTGTTCCAAAGCCACTCCTTTGTTATTTTAGCTGTGTGCTTAGGGTCATTGTCTTGTTGGAAGGTGAACCTTCGGCCCAGAGCACTCTGGAAGAGGTTTTCTTCCAGGATATCTCTGTACTTGGCCGCATTCATCTTTCCTTCAATTGCAACCAGTCGTCCTGTCCCTGCAGCTGAAAAACACCCCCATAGCATGATGCTGCCACCACCATGTTTCACTGTTGGGATTGTATTGGGCAGGTGATGAGCAGTGCCTGGTTTTCTCCACACATACCGCTTAGAATTAACGCCAAAAAGTTCAATCTTGGTCTCATCAGACCAGAGAATCTTATTTCTCATAGTCTGGGAGTCCTTCATGTGTTTTTTGGTAAACTCTATGCGGGCTTTCATATGTCTTGCACTGAGGAGAGGCTTCCGTCGGGCCACTCTGCCATAAAGCCCCGACTGGTGGAGGGCTGCAGTGATAGTTGACTTTGTGGAACTTTCTCCCATCTCCCTACTGCATCTCTGGAGCTCAGCCACAGTTTGGGTTCTTCTTTACCTCTCTCACCAAGGCTCTTCTTCCACGATTGCTCAGTTTGGCTGGACGGCCAGGTCTAGGAAGAGTTCTGGTCGTCCCAAACTTCTTCCATTTAAGGATTATGGAGGCCACTGTGCTCTGAGGAACCTTGAGTGCTGCAGAAATTCTTTTGTAACCTTGGCCAGATCTGTGCCTTGCCACAATTCTGTCTCTGAGCTCCTTGGGCAGTTCCTTCGACCTCATGATTCTCATTTGCTCTGACATGCACTGTGAGCTGTAAGGTTTTATATAGACAGGTGTGTCTTTCCTAATCAAGTCCAATCAGTTTAATTAAACACAGCTGGACTCCAATGAAGGAGTAGAACCATCTCAAGGAGGATCAGAAGAAATGGACAGCATGCGAGTTAAATATGAGTGTCATAGCAAAGGGTCTGAATACTTATGACCATGTGATATTTCAGTTTTTCTTTTTTAATAAATTTGCAAAAATTTCTACATTTCTGTTTTTTTCTGTCAAGATGGGGTGCTGGGTTTATTTCTCATTTTATTAATGAGAAATAAAATGAACTTTTTTGATTTTAGCAAATGGCTGCAATGAAACAAAGAGTGAAAAATGTAAAGGGGTCTGAATACTTTCCGTACCCACTGTATATACTCAAATGAGGAGTGTGTTTATGTGGACCACAGAGAAGGTATTCATCCCCCCCCCCCCCACACACACACACAACCTTGTAAAAGCCCTTGTAGGTGTGAGATCAGGCCCAGCTAAGTACGTGTGTTTTCCTCTCTGGAGCTGGCTCAGAGGAAAGGAGCAGTGGTTTTGGGGAGCTGTGCTTACTGAGACACACTGTTATGTTCTCCAGACAGAGGGGGAGGCAAAGGAGGAAGGAGGAGGACGAAAGAGGTACAGGCACATTACCCCAGATGAATCCCAGTGAGGAAGCCACGCTCTGGGTAATGCTTCAGTTTCTGACATGAAGTTCTCTCTGGATTTGTGCCTGTCTGTCTGGAGTGAATCCATCCTTTGAACCCTCTGTTTCCATCTCCAGTAGAAGCTGTAGACACGGTCTGAAAGACAACATGATCGACTACGGTGAGTGGGACTTCATCTCCAAACGCTGATGTTTTCTTTTAACAGGGAGGTTTGAATTATTGGAACCGTGTGTCTCTCAAACTGGTATCCAAGATAACATTTTGACTGTGAAGACTTTATGACAGGAAAGTAAGAGAATATCTGAGCATTGTGTAACTATCAAAATTAGTCGCAGAGCAGGGAAGTGTAGTGAGGCCTTTTTTTTGGCCTGAGGGCTGTATGAGTGTAATAAGTGTGTGTGGATTGTACGGGCTCACTTGCACACAGAGGTCCTTTATGAAAACACAAATTACATAACATTGTGTACGTCCATTCCAAGGCGACCTTTGGAGCACAAATAGCTCAGTGAGGCCAGCGGTGGATGGGCAGGGCTTCCCTTCTGCTCTCCCCACAGCCACACATAGGCCCACTGGGCAAGCTGACATACAACCACATGGCCTTAGAGAGGGAGATCCTTCGCATAACAAGAACTCAAGATCTTCGTTATAGAGTGAGCCCATAGATGATCTCAGTGATTGTACATGTTGTGAAAGTGGTGGATTATTCATAGAATGACTCGCTTCAGGCGGCTCTCTTGGCTGTCCTCTGAAGGCCCTGCTCCTTCTCACAGACTGGAAAGAAGAATCCCAAGTGAAAACTCCAAACAGCACTCACGTTGTTCAGCTGAGCAGCCGCCCCACCCCCTGCTTTCTCTCAATCAGGGTCTGTTCCGCCAGGCTGGCCCTGAGTCACTGCCTTTCTACTGCTACAGGCAGTCAGTGTTTATGTGAGGACGTGTATACACACACACACACACGATTATGCAAACACGTGTTTATTCAGCCTATCGTAAACACACCTTTCAACGTGACCCACCCCCTACCTCTTAGTCCAAGTTTTGATTCTAAACAGTGTCACTGTTGTGTGCCATCACATCAATAGAATAGAGAGTGTGTAAGAGGAAACCTGGGCCCCGTTCCTCGTACGTGGCTAACTTAGTTAGCCGGATACTTTTCAGGATAAGATGACGTAGATCAGGCTTTTCGGTTCCACGAAGCAAGTTTGGCAAAATCACCATGGCAACACATCCATAAGCTTGAACCTGCTCCGGGGCAGGCTAAGTGAGGGTAGCTGGATAAGCTGGTCACTCCCCCGGAAGAAATGGCAGCTCCTGTCATATACGGTAGTCTAATGCGCTTGCGCATATACTGGGGGTTATACGGGAGTTCCAGAAATGCATGTAAAGTGAGACACACGGTGATCCATTAAAACCAGCTGAGCAAACTAAGAAGCCTCTATTGCATTAATGTACAGCTCCCTTCCTCAGAGATCCACTGATGAAGGAGGATATTAGTTAGATTAGCGTTTTATAGGGAGAGAGTTCTTCCACATCGCCAAGATCCGTTATCACATCATGATGACTTCCTATACGAGCGCTATCCATTCTGCCCACAAGGAATCATTTATTTACAGACCTTCTGGAGCATACATTGAACACCACACGCCACAGCCAAGCATTGACTGTCTCACACACTGTATGCAGCCTTGAGCTGTTCTGCGAGTGGTACATTGTTGTACAGTGTCGGCGATGCGGAGAACATGGGGAAAGCCGCTGCATGCCGTGCTGTTGGTAAAGTTCATTAGGCGCTTAATAAACTTATGGATGTGTTCATTACATCACCATGGCACATATTGACTCACCATTCTGAATAATGTGTTTGTGCTTAGTGTTTACTTGCTCCCATGTCCTCTTGATGGCTGCGTTGCATACATGAGGGTTTAAAGCACTCATAATGATATGACAGTGTTATTAGTACACCAGCATATCATTATTGTAGAACATGATTAAGGTGGACTCATGATAAGAATAGAGAGAATCACACACTATTTATCTTCACTGCTTCAGTTGATTGAATTTCTGATTATGAATAATACATACATACTGATCCGCCCATACACAGATTCACACACACACAGATTCAAACTCCTAGTTCTATATGGTAATCTACACAGACATGTATATACACATATATAGTACATGATACATAAGCGCATACAGTACATATATCCTCATATTAATGAGGATCAATTAGATACTCTTTGGGCTTGTTTTTATCTACTTATTCTGAAAGAGTTGAGATCATTATTTTCGCTATATCTCATTGGATGATAAGAATCATCCAATGAGCCATTAAGCCTACTGCCAGCAGTCACATTTAAAGAAATATAATCTGATTGATTGGGGTGATGAGGCATTAAAATTAGCCGATACATTTCCCAACACTTACGCATTTAACTTGTCTGCGATATTTTGCTTGCTTCTTGTCTAGCCCTCGCAGCGGTGGCGGTGTTAGATTTAGCCGTGATTATGGTCTTGAATTCCTCATATGCGTTCATGATCATCTCCTGCTCGTCAGCGGAGTAAAAAGAGGCTCTTTCTTTGAGTTTATTTAACATTGTACTGTTAGAAAATCATGGTTTCGGTGATCGACGCTTCCCCCTTTTGACGTAGGACGGGCATGCGCAATTATCCTGATCCTGATCGTCTGGGTCGAATTAACGAGACTGTTTGAGAGCGGATCAGCCTTGGAGAAACCGACATAGCCTGACATCAATCATCTCGTTAATTTAGGCTGGCTAATAGGACATTTGATCGACTTTGCTGAACCACGTACGAGGAATGGGGCCCTGGACTCTCGCTGTACTTCTGTTGACATCACAGGAGGCAGTCAACACCTTCAAGGCTTTTGGTGAAGCTTTACATATACATACCAACACAAAGCCTACATTGAAGGGCTTTGAAGAACTCTTACTTTCTGGAAAACAGTGGCTGTCCTGGTTGGACAGGCCCCAATGAGTCCTTACCTCTGCAGCCCGGGTTCAGGTCCGACACGCAGCTCATTGCTGCATGGAATGAACGGGTCGTACTTGAGAGCAGTGCTTTTAACCCTTTCATTCCCCCAATTTCAGTGCCAGTTCTAAATCCGCAGCTCCAAAACTTTTAATTTGTAATTTCATAATTTTCATACTTTGCCAGTGAATTTACTACATTAAAAGTAGTAAATATATGGGGTCACCTTGTGTGATGTTTACAATGCAGTACATTGACATTAGGTCTGGGAATATGAGTCATTTAGTGCTCCTAAACCTAGTCCACACATGCAAAATGATATTGTATTGGTGGGATGTCAAAGTTTGAATCTGATCCAAATCTTCTCCCCTCATTTTCCTGGGGGTTATTTCTAAGCTAATAAAAGAGAAAAGTGAATGTCTCAGAGAGGAACGGAGCCAGAGGACCGGCTCCCTTCAAAGAGCCGTAATTCCCATCACTACAAAGCTATCAGTAATCATTGTGTATAGAGACTTGAACCAAAACCTGTCACTGACTCTATCTGACAGTTTATGCATACCCAGAAACAAATAACTATACACCAACACGCTGGATGGAAAATGTTTAAGAAATCATTTTAAAAAACTCTAAAATCACAAATTATTATCTTTAAATTTCAGTGTATGTATGGATTCAACAAACATGTCACGTCTGGACAGAGGAGCAGACTGAGTAGAACAAGATACCGTGTGAATTCACATGTCAGGTGAATGGGCGCTAATTGTACTCTTACATGTTTTTCTGAAATGACTGCCTTCCTTAGCATGCAACTTATTCATGATATGGAGCCACGCTCTCCTCAGATCTCCTTTCTCTCCCTGTTGTCTCAGAGATGCCCTTCAGCCCTCCCTGTTCATTCTCATAGCTCGCCACTCAACCAGCCTCAGTCGGTCTGGTGGCCTCTGACCTGTGACCATCTTGGGCCTGGGGGGAATGATATTAAATAAGGCTGCTTAAAAAAATGAAAATAAATTGCATTACATTGTGTTATAAAATGTACTATTATCTTAAGCAGGCTTATGCTGTAGGGATCTATTGTGTCATTACAAATGTAGACTGTGTTTACATGGACATGAATAACTCATGAGGATTATCCAAGTTATGATCAGACTCAGAATATGATGTTTACACGAGCACAGAGAAATCGGGTTATTCATAGCCATAAACATGATAACACGGTTGCTGGTTACTGATTACTGTGTTGTATTTATGCAGGTGATGTGATGTTCACTAAAACAAATATTAACACTGTACACTATTTACTACCACTTGATGAGTTAACTGCTAATATCTTCTCCTTGTAACCTATTTCGATCGCCAACAGCTGTCTGCTCTGAGCACATCCTCTCTCTCCTCTCTTTCTCTGTCTCTCTCTCTCTCTTTCTCTGTCTCTCTCTCTCGCACTACGGACTGAGCTAGTCCTGAAAGCAGAACAGCTAAGTTATTCTGATAACTCAGTCCTCCACAGTGGAGTCAGACTGTCACTGTCCCTACGTAGGACAGGGAGCAGCTTCTTTCATTTCAGAAAGACAAAGTCAGTTTACTCGTCGCTCCAGAAGTGAGACGCTTTATCTGCAGCCATTGTTTGTATTTCTGATACGTCACTTATCTGAAGCTGCGCCTGCGTAGATAGTCGGTGGCGCTCAATAACATGCAACAGAGTTCTTCAGCTAGCATATTCAGGTTTCTCATAAACAGGATGAGGGATACCTTAAAACCCGGTCATAAACCGGTTACTCTTCTTCATGTAAACAGACTCAATGTGATTTTGAAAAGGTTTCCTTTCAGGAACAGGACCATTAATGTCTAGCATGGACACCTACCGAATAGTATACAAGATTATTGGTAAATATTTACATCCTGTAGCTGCTAATTGGGGCAGTTGATGTGAAATATTTACCAGGGAAAGACATTGGAGTTAGTCACTCCTGATGGGCAGGTGGCACCTTGCATGGTAGTCATCAATGAATGGATGAATGATGACATGTAGTGTAAAAGCGCTCTGAGTGGTCTGTGACTAAAAGCACTATACAATTACAGTTCATTTATCATTTAGATCAATGCATTGAAATATAGGGGTGTAAAAGTATGAGGTCTCCCAAAATGGTAACACTCTTCTACGTGTTTTGTCATTTAGTGTGGCGGAGACCCTCAAACATCTCCTTAAAGGTGTTTTGGGTGTAATTTGTTTTTTTGAGGTTTATATATCATTCTGTAGCTTCCCAGTGGTGTTCCTTATGTATTCAAATCAGAACATTCAGATTTTGGTCCAAGTACATATGTTTTAGCACCAAAACGCGACCTGACGTATCTGCATTATGACGCTGCTACATGTAATATATACATATGTTTGTGTATAAATATCTGACATGCTCCCAGTTTGGAGAGGCAGACAGGTTAACTGGCACGGAAGCTTGAAGAGAGCGCTATAACGGCTTCAGTTCCCCGTCAGTCTGACGGCAAGATAAAGCTGTGAAAATCTTCATATTATAGCGTACACTTAAACGTATGTTTTGCAGCTCCAGTCCAGCCGCTTCACCTCTCTCTCAGAAAAGCCCTTCCATTGGGGAACTGAAGCTGTTATATATATCACTCTCTTCAAAGCCACCAGACTGTATTGGAAAAAAACTGTAATTGTACCTCGAAAAATACATAAAACCCCACTTTAAAAAATCCAAACTAACCCTTTAAGTTATTTCCAAACTTAGCACAGTCAATTTTGCTCAGTTAGTGCTAACATTCACATGATTCATAACCGTATTGATTAGCTTACTGTGGTAATCTTTTTGCTGGACATTACCATTTGAAAAACAGTGTAAAAGAACACTGATAGAGGAGAACTTTAAGTACTGTGTATCAGTAAATGTACCTCAAACTTAGATGCCCTTTTAGAAGCGTGCAACTTCTAGTTGGCTGCTCCAACATAAAATGTGTGCAAGACATTCCATACTCAGTTCCACCTCAGAGTTTTTCTCCAAACTCAAAGACCAAAACCGAGAACACAGACGGTTGCTATGGTGCTGCAGATTTGACCTGCCTTTATCTAAATGCACATTTGCATTCATACTCGACTAATGCACAAAATGAATATAATGTTTGAATATTTGGAGATTGACTTGCATCCTACTACTGTGTGTTCCCACTGTGCTGGCCGTCATCCAGGAGTGTGTATACGCCTATAAGTAGGGTTGGGTACCGAAACCCGGTGCCGGTATGGCACCGGGTTTCGGTATACGACCTATACGACCGGTATCTACCGGACCGAAACGCAACGCAGATTTCGGTGCTTCCTTTCGATGCCTGAGCCGATTGAAATACTTTTTTTACACTACTATGATGACTCCGTCCTGGCAGCAGGTAACGATAGCCTCGGTCCTCCGCTCCTCACTCATTGTATTATTACAACCGGACGAGCCGTGCGCGCTTAGAAACAAACCCCTCCATCATTCTGGCAAAGCTTCGGCCATGATTTATTAAAAAAAAACAAAAAACGATCGTCAAACGGCTGGCAGGCTACCAACGTCCTCCATCGACATCCGGGTACTTAGCGCTGCAGCTCATAACAAGCACAACATCCGGCACGCGAAACTTTCTTCTTCTTCTTCTTTGAGGTGTAGTGGCAAACGGTGATTGGCGCATTACCGCCACCAACTGGTAAAATAAAAAGGTGTCCTATTTTGCCAGAGAAGGCAAATATCTCATATTTCTGCAAAATAATTGCTGAAGTTTGAAGCTGTAGTGTGTGTACAGAGTGTGTGTTTTGTATTTATTTATATGTATTTAAGTATACTGTAAACTGTTAACAGTTAATATATTGTTCATAGTTTGAAGTTAAAAAGTTTGAAGCTGTAGTTTGAAGCCAAGTGTTTTGTATTTATTTATATTTATAGTATACTTTAAACAGTTAATATATCGTTCAATTTGAAGAAAAAAGTATCGGTTCAGGCACCGTTTAGGCACGGTATCGTTTTAAAAGTATCGTTTTAGCACCGGTATCGGAAAAAACCCAAACGATACCCAACCCTACCTATAAGGGGGGAGAGAGGGAGATCCATGTCTCTGTTTCCTGTATATCTGGTCACCACATAAGCAGACTAATGCTCCTTAATTGCTAACACACTTCCAGAGTCAGAGCCACCGATTCACCAGAAAAGAAAGTCGGTCTTCAATACTCAGTGGAACCTGTGGATTTTACTGGTTCATTTAAACTAATGTAAAGATAAAACTAACTTAAATAAACTTAATACACTTTTTTTTCATCAAATCATCTATTTTCTAACAATAATGAATCGTTTTCTTTTACTTTAGTTTTAGTGGCTGAGCTGAAGATAGAACTGAGACTCCAACTCACTGCCTTGTGGTTAGCACATCATATACAGTATTTACTGTTTGAAGAGCTCTGTTGTATTCCAGCAGCATATGCTAGAACATTCACAGCACAGAGAGGCGTTTGTCAGCAGGCTGCTCCATCGCTGAAACATATACATTCATTCAGCTCAAGCTCAAACCAGTCTCTTCCTCCACTAAACTGGCTGAGATTTACAGACAAAGTAGTACTTTTAGCACATGGCAGAAGTTTGCCTTCAGGTTTGTTTCAACAAACTTACCTGGTTAGGTTTAGAAAAATATCATGTTTTAGGTTCATGTAAACCCTTTCTGGCAAAAAGCCCCGAATGCAAACTTGTCCTGTGTATTTAGGATAATATGGATACCATAACACACTGTACACATAAGGCCTTTTATGGCCCCTACCTCCACTCACGTAGTCTCCGGCACCTGAACCAGAGTAAGGTCCATCCTCACTGAGCTCAATCGGTATTGCAGAATGTGACATCTGAACCAAACCTGGAACAAGGCTGTATTTGACTTTCATTTTCTTTATCTCATCTATTACGGACTATTATCTCATTTAACTAGAGACATAATGCAACAGCAAGACAAACAGGATAACACAAAGGAAACTACAACGAAGAACTACACAAAGCACAACTAAAACATGACCCCATGAAATCTGTTACTCAACACCATGCAGGCTTTATAAACACCTTCTTCTGTGAGAGGCTGCTTCACTCATGGTGTGAAGGAGAGAAACCAGAGCTCCTTCCTTCCTGCTGCTGTCACACTAACAATCAACATGCTTCAGTAGAAACAATTCACTCATGTGCAACATCAATGAAACTGTTCAATATCAATATTTCCTTTGTGCATGTAATGTAATGTAGATTCAAAGGTTCAGTTATATTTAGCTTTTTAACAGTTTAATAATTTATCAATGGCGTAGCTTGTTGTGTTTTTTACTTATTTGTTACATGTTCAAAGTAAATAAATACATATGAAATTAAACTAAAGGATTGTCACTGTCTGTTCATATTCATCAACATGAATCCCATTACTTTATGACTGTATGAGTATAATTGTTAAATCTGTGTAAGATAAACACATCGTTTGTTTTCATGGACGGCCGAATGGTGCGTCAATTTAAATGTTGCCGCCGCAAGGAATTGTGGGCCGGAATCATCTTCTTTCCTTTTGTACAGGAAGGTCCAGTGTTTCCTATGCTAAAGGAGCTAATACAGGAAGCATTGAAGCACCTTTCCTTAGCATTTAGAGAATTCAAAAAGCTCTTATCATAGCGGCCACTTCGATACTTCCGGGTCATTTCACTCAGTTAGGAACCTTCCTAAGCAAAAAGGACTGTTCGACCGCAGCCAAAGAGAGCAGAAACAGCACTGGTTCCCAATGTGGGTGCTGCGGCGGCCTTGAGGACAGGCCAAGATGTATCCTATCATTGTTCATTTAATGTGCCTTTCACAACAAAATTTCATCACATTAAATAGTAGTGTTGCAGACATTAACTACGTTCTATGTTACATTTTCAAACACCAAAGCAAGAAATATCAAAGTTCAATATAGCATTATGCCGCAGCAAGTGACAACCAACGTCTGTTGGAACTAACATGCTTTCAGGCTCTGGAGCTCAGCGCTCAGAAAACTAGTAATGGTTAAAGCAAGCTGTGGAAAGATTTAAGACGGTAAACAAAGCTCAAAGAAATGCTGAACCTTCTCAGCCCTCACACAGTCTGAGACACCTGGATCTGAGTCCACCAACAAAACTCAAATCTGACTCGAAACTACTCATTCAGCTTTTTTTGTCAAATGAAATCTTTTCCTCGTGGCCTTGTAGCAAATCTTCCATAGTCCAAGAGAAGTCCCCACATGATCCCCACATGAGTAGATCTAAAAGACGAGGACACTTCACAACGTAACCTTCTGTTGCCTACTTCAACAATTTCTAAAACTTGACATTCACCACATGATGTTGGTTGTGTCAAGCAAGCTCATAAAGTTGTTTTGTACCTCCTTCCCAATCACCTATGCATTTTTACAAATGTTAAAAGAGGGCGAGCTACGACTGATCAGCGTCCAACATGTAGCCTGCTGTCTCTCTCTGCCAAGCTACTGCAAGAAATTCTGACTCCATGATCTCTTAATCTGAGACAGTGACCATCACTAAAGACAGAGATATCATACCACCTGATCCTGAAACGTTTGATTGTTGACTCAGTTTGAGGGGCCTATTACACATAATCACTAAAAACTAATGCTACAGCAGTCACAAAGGTTGAGCTAATTAGTATTCAGGTCATGTGAAATGATCCCAAGCAAGTATATCTAGGGCAATCCAAGCACTAACATCCAGCTGAAGAGCTGCTCAAACCTTCTGAGCCAGTCAGGCCCCGACTGTGAGGGGAAGAGCAAGATAATGTCAGACCAAAGTCCGTATGGGTTTCAGTGAAAGAGCCTCTGCACATTGTTTACTAAGTGGTCATGGCAAATGGGAGAGGCCATCTCCACTAGAATGTATAATGCATACGAGGGTCTTCCTATAGTGCACTCTAGAATGTGAAGTGTTGACATGTACAGACCATCATTCACTCCAGCTCATTGATGGGACCAGTACAATATGACTAACACCATTTTCTGCTTTCACCCAGTAGATTGTGTAAATTCAAAAATGAGCCTCTACTACAGTGGCGGCTGGTGGAAAATGTTCTAGGTAGGGCCATCCTATCAATTTCAGCAAACATCCCAGTATGATTTAATGCAAAAATATTAAAGTATCAAACACGCATTACTACTTTGCAGTTAAATATTTAACATTTATTCCAACACGAAAAAAAGTAGTAAATAACATTTATATAACATGTTTATTTATTGAGATGCCCCTATGGACCTTGTTATAGGAGGTAAAGATCAGGAGAAGTAAACATAAAGTGTAATTATGAATACTGATGTTAAATTAAGCTATGATTAGTTTTCACTGTTAATTTACCATCTCAATTACATGTTGATGCCTCCATGACCAAGTTAAGCAGATGAGACAGGACAACTACACTCAGAACACTTACACACGGAGCAGTCAGACTGTCCTAACTCAGTTTTCTAATTGGCCTCCAGAGCGTCCCTCTCCATTAGGCTTCGGGCCGGCTGGGAGGAGTGTGATGGTTCCCGAGCTCCCGCCGCACACACATACACACACGCTGACGGCCATGCCTCAGAGATACTCCCACCAGAGGAGGAGAGCCAGCACAGCAGCTGCTAGGAGGGTGGAAAGGAGACACAGGGACCAGGAGGAACGCCGCAACAACCCAACCAGCAGCCACAACCACCGCTCCAAGAAACTGGCCATGCTCTCCAGGTACCAGCACCAGTCAAAGGCTTACAACTAGGGCTGCACAGGGAGCTAACAACAGTTAGGTTACCCTTTTTATTGGTAGAGTATGTAACCTTCTTTCCAGGCTGGTGTCAATCTTTATGATGAAAATAGATAGTTTTGTTATTTATTTGTGAGCATTATATGTTCTTCCAGAACAAAAATACATTTACATACGACAAACAGCATGAATGCATTCGTACAGCAAATGTGTGTTATTGTGATTAGCGGGCTATGGAATTTAGCACAGCTAAAACATTTCTTTTCAACACATTCTCACTGCCATCACGCTTCAAACTATGATGCTCTATAGAGCTAGCTTCAGTTTTGGAGTGCCAGTTTCTACTTGTTACATGCAAACAGTTTATTTTCAAAATAAATTTACAAAGTAGGTTAACTTAGTCTTGAAGTTTACTTGGTTTGGATTGTGGTTTGGGTGAAAATAAGTCTGTTAGATACGTAAAATAACTATGCTAGTACTTAACTAACGCTGCTTAGTTACATAACAGATACATACGTTACGTAACAAAACCAAGGTAAAATAAGTCAACGTTGACTTAGTTTCACATGGGACATGAACAGCTGCCTCCTGGGTGACAGCCTGTTTGACTCAACTATCCACCCAAAGGACTTTCCTGCTCTTCATACTTTGTTAGTTGTTCTGAGTGTTTAATAATTACATGGATGGGTTTACATTGGAGTTAGCTGAAAGCCTGGTGCATCTCATACGGACACTAAAGGGTGCCTTGTTGGTATTTGACAAGTTGTGAGAATGGGTTGGCCTTTTTCCATCTAAGTGTCCTGTATCTGCGACAAGAGTAGAGTGAAAAAAAAGGATTGTCTTGCTATTAATTCAATCCAATTTTTTTGTCCAGCCCAAGTTCACAATCACAAATTTGCCTCAGTGGGCTTTACAATCTGTACACATATGACATCCTCTGTCCCAGGACCCTCACATCGGAACATGACAGCCCCCCCCAAAAAAAACTATTTATGTCACCTAATGCCGAACATTGACGTTGTGACTTTCACTGACTCTGTCCAGGTCCCTGATCCTGTGTCACTCTAAAACTAATGATGACTGTCCAGAAGAGAGGCATGCTGTGTCAGATGGGCGCAGGACATGGGGCCCAGGCTGCAGGGCAGATGTGACTGGTGGGGATCAAACACGGTGCAGAGATACAGGGAAGGGACACTGGAGGACAACCCAGCAATCAGCCCTGGAGAAGAGAGGAGGCACTGAGTCAGATAACGAGATGCATCATACCGCCACACTCAGGGAGAACAAAAAGAGCCTAAGGAGGGCCTTCAGCATCAAGGTACGGAAGCAGCTAGTGATCATTTGCTTCTAAAAATAATCAAAGCATATTCTGCAACTGATGAACTTTCTCACCCATACTCTTCTCTAAACTGAGGAAGATCCTTGTTGTTGCCTGTGTTCATTGTAATTATTTGGCCATACTAGCAGCACTACTCTTGGGATGACAATAGACCGGTCGGTCTGGTCCAGACAGAAATAACTCTTGATTGGGCTGAAACTTTGTACAGCGATTCATGGTCCCGAGAGGATGAATTCTAAACAGCTGATATTATGACTGACAGCCTCAAACAATGACAGCAAGGAAATAATGAGAGAGCATGCGAGTGGAAAGAATGGCAGATGTATGAGAAATAAATGATAAGCCTAAGCATACAAGAGGATAGTCTTCCTAACTGAACTTACAATAGAGCTTCATTAGTAGCAGTAGTAGCAGACTTAAGCAGTTGTAGTAGTTGTAGCAGTTGTAGTAGTAGAAGTAGTAGTAAAAGCAGTAGCAGCAGTTGCACTAGTGGTAGTAGGAGTTGTACTAGCAGTAGTAGAAGAAGCAGTTGTAGTAGAAGCAGTTTTATTACTGTTATAGTAGTAGTCAAAGTAATAGCAGTTGTAGTAGTAGAAGCAGTAGTAGCAGTTGCACTAGTAGTAAGAGTGGCAGCAGTTGTAGTAGTAGCAGTTGTACTACTATTAGTAGTAGTAGTAGTAGTAGCAGTAGTAGTATTAGCAACAGTTGTAATTGTAGTAGTACTAGTAGCAGTAGTTTTACAAGTAGTAGCAGTAGAAGTAGCAGTAGTAGTGGCAGAAGCTGTACTAGTAGTAGTAGCAGTAGTAGTAGCAGAAGTAGCAGTTGTAC